>NW_026288578.1:172500-281254 GCF_023373465.1 Oncorhynchus keta
CCAATTCGTAGACAAGTTCTCTGTGTTTGAGGCTACTAAGCCCATGAGACTGATCTGTGAGACTCCATGTCATCAGATATGAACTTGTGTTCCTCTGCTACTCTGGCTTTGCAGCTGTTCCAAAGGACTTCTACCATCCTCTCACTTCCTCTCTCAACAACGTCAAGGGGAACCAGACCACTGCTTGTTTTACATTTGTACACACGGGACACGATGATGTCTGCTCTGTTATAATACAAATGCACTATCGTGAGTTCATATGCATGACATATCACAAAAACACTATGCATAAACCTGACCAAATGTAATCAACAAAATAGAATCATTATTTGTATGGTTTGTGGTGGCTATCGGCTCAACTTACCCCGAGGCAAACATATAGACTATGTTAATCCACACAGCTACAAGGATGCACTTTCCTGCTAGATTTAGGACCTCATATTTGAGCCAGTTTTCTACAGCAGGAAAATAATCTTGCAGCAACAGAAAAAGTGATTATAATTAATGGACATTTTTGCAGCTGTTGATACATTTTTATAAGCGGAAATCAAGTTTAAAAATTTAAATGACAAACTTCAGAAGCCTTTTTAAAACTCAAATACACTTTGCTTTTGAAATGTCCTTTCATTGCAGGAAAGTTCTCCTGAAACAGAGTGATCAAATTAAGATCTGTAAAACAATCTTAAAACTATCTACTTTGGTTTAGATACGAGCATCATGAAACATATTAATACATTCATTTGACTTGGTGAAAATATATATATTTTAAAATCTAACTTGCTTACCACTTTTTCCATGTGGTTTCATCCTTCACAGACTCCATGCAATGGCAATCTGTTCCTAAATATCTGGTCATGATTAATATGGTTGGATAAAAAAATAAAAAAAGTGGCCTATTGGTAATGTGAGAAAGAGAGATATGGATAGTTAGAGAGAGAGTGTGTGTGTGTGTGTGTGTGTGTGTGTGTGTGTGTGTGTGTGTGTGTGTGTGTGTGTGTGTGTGTGTGTGTGTGTGTGTGTGTGTGTGTGTGTGTGTGTGTGTGTGTGTGTGTGTGTGTGTGTGTGTGTGTGTGTGTGTGTACGAATGAGATAGAGGGAGAAAGCCAGAGGGGGAGAGTTTTTGAAAGAGAGGGTGTGTTCTGTGTTCTAGCCCACCTCTGCCAACCAATCGACTGTCACTAGCTATCGATGATGCACTGATGTGACTCGCATCTCAGTATAAAAAAGTTGAGCTACACCCTTCAAACATCCCACAGACACTCCTAGGAAAACAAGCCTTCTTGGGAACAGAACCCCAGAGCACAGCAGTACACCTTCTCTCATCTCACCCTCGATGCCTATCTCTGATCTCAGGATGTGGACTCTACTGCTTGGGGTTATTTTCGGACTTCTGGCACCTGTTCAGTCCGACCCTGTTCCTGGTGAGTAACAATTTATTACTGTCCCAGGAAACAAATTAGTGAAACCCTGCTCTTTGGCTCAGTTGGTAGTGTGTGGTGCTTGCAAAGCCAGGGTTGTGGGTTCAATGCCCAGGGCCATCCAAAAGTAAAAATGCATGAGAAATTGTGTTCACATTAAACAAGATCAGATATTATTGTTGGGGTTGCTTGTCACAGTCTGACAACCATCCCCATTGTAACAACATACCCAGTAAGCTAAATTACGTTGAAAAGACACCTAGAAGCCTTATTTTCCAGACATTGAAAAGATGTCTATGTTTCACAAGTTTGGACAGCATGGTACAGTACAATGGAGTTTAATTCAGCACAGTACAGTACAATGGAGTTTAATTCAGCACAGTACAGTACAGTTCAATGGAGTTTAATTCAGTATAGTACAGTACAATGGAGTTTAATTCAGTACAGTCCAATGGAGTTTAATTCAGTACAGTACAGTACAGTTCAATGGAGTTTAATTCAGTACAGTACAGTACAGTACAGTACAATGGAGTTTAATTCAGCACAGTACAGTACAGTTCAATGGAGTTTAATTCAGTACAGTACAGTTCAATGGCGTTTAATTCAGTATAGTACAGTACAATGGAGTTTAATTCAGTACAGTACAGTTCAATGGAGTTTAATTCAGTACAGTACAGTACTGTATATTTCTCTGAGTCATTGTGTTAGCATAAAACAAAATAATAAAAACATGTTTGGGAGCAAAACATCCCCAGCTGGCCATTGGTTGTGTATTAATCAGGGTTATTAAAACATCCCCAGCTGGCCATTGGTTGTGTATTAATCAGGGTTATTAAAACATCCCCAGCTGGCCATTGGTTGTGTATTAATCAGGGTTATTAAGGCATCCCCAGCTGGCCATTGGTTGTGTATTAATCAGGGTTATTAAGGCATCCCCAGCTGGCCATTGGTTGTGTATTAATCAGGGTTATTAAAACATCCCCAGCTGGCCATTGGTTGTGTATTAATCAGGGTTATTAAGGCATCCCCAGCTGGCCATTGGTTGTGTATTAATCAGGGTTATTAAGGCATCCCCAGCTGGCCATTGGTTGTGTATTAATCAGGGTTATTAAAACATCCCCAGCTGGCCATTGGTTGTGTATTAATCAGGGTTATTAAAACATCCCCAGCTGGCCATTGGTTGTGTATTAATCAGGGTTATTAAAACATCCCCAGCTGGCCATTGGTTGTGTATTAATCAGGGTTATTAAGGCATCCCCAGCTGGCCATTGGTTGTGTATTAATCAGGGTTATTAAAACATCCCCAGCTGGCCATTGGTTGTGTATTAATCAGGGTTATTAAGGCATCCCCAGCTGGCCATTGGTTGTGTATTAATCAGGGTTATTAAGGCATCCCCAGCTGGCCATTGGTTGTGTATTAATCAGGGTTATTAAAACATCCCCAGCTGGCCATTGGTTTGTGTATTAATCAGGGTTATCAGGGTTAAGGCATCCCCAGCTGGCCATTGGTTGTGTATTAATCAGGGTTATTAAGGCATCCCCAGCTGGCCATTGGTTGTGTATTAATCAGGGTTATTAAGGCATCCCCAGCTGGCCATTGGTTGTGTATTAATCAGGGTTATTAAAACATCCCCAGCTGGCCATTGGTTGTGTATTAATCAGGGTTATTAAGGCATCCCCAGCTGGCCATTGGTTGTGTATTAATCAGGGTTATTAAAACATCCCCAGCTGGCCATTGGTTGTGTATTAATCAGGGTTATTAAGGCATCCCCAGCTGGCCATTGGTTGTGTATTAATCAGGGTTATTAAGGCATCCCCAGCTGGCCATTGGTTGTGTATTAATCAGGGTTATTAAAACATCCCCAGCTGGCCATTGGTTGTGTATTAATCAGGGTTATTAAAACATCCCCAGCTGGCCATTGGTTGTGTATTAATCAGGGTTATTAAAACATCCCCAGCTGGCCATTGGTTTGTGTAAAACTGTTATTAATCAGGTTGTTATTAAGGCATCCCCAGCTGGCCATTGGTTGTGTATTAATCAGGGTTATTAAAACATCCCCAGCTGGCCATTGGTTGTGTATTAATCAGGGTTATTAAGGCATCCCCAGCTGGCCATTGGTTGTGTATTAATCAGGGTTATTAAGGCATCCCAAGCTGGCCATTGGTTGTGTATTAATCAGGGTTATTTAAAACATCCCCAGCTGGCCATTGGTTGTGTATTAATCAGGGTTATTAAGGCATCCCCAGCTGGCCATTGGTTGTGTATTAATCAGGGTTATTAAGGCATCCCCAGCTGGCCATTGATTGTGCAGCCAAGTAAAATGGGTCACTGTCTAAGACCTCCTGTTGTATCTGAACACAGGCTTATGGAATTCAAGTAATCCTATCCTCGTCTGATGAGTCTGCACTTTTCTACTTCACCAGAGAGCCTCATTGTGTTTCAAACCTACCTGTACTCCAGCTCAGTGAAATCTGGGGACCTATTGTTTACATGTTTAGTGCCTAAGTCCCCCCTCCCCCCGTCCCTCCCCCTTCCCCCTCCCCACGTAGACAAACACACAGCAGTCTTTGTAGCAATTGCTGAGCTGTTCCAACAGGTGCATTAATGTGTATATCCTGGATTTCTGTGAAACCAAAGTGCTTTGGTGAGTTTCATACAAGCTTGGGTGAGAAGGGAGAAACCTCATACAGGTAAAACTGTTATTGGACAGGGAGAAACCTCATACAGGTAAAACTGTTATTGGACAGGGAGAAACCTCATACAGGTAAAACTGTTATTGGACAGGGAGAAACCTCATACAGGTAAAACTGTTATTGGACAGGGAGAAACCTCATACAGGTAAAACTGTTATTGGACAGGGAGGGAGAAACCTCATACAGGTAAAACTGTTATTGGACAGGGAGGGAGAAACCTCATACAGGTAAAACTGTTATTGGACAGGGAGGGAGAAACCTCATACAGGTAAAACTGTTATTGGACAGGGAGAAACCTCATACAGGTAAAACTGTTATTGGACAGGGAGAAACCTCATACAGGTAAAACTGTTATTGGACAGGGAGAAACCTCATACAGGTAAAACTGTTATTGGACAGGGAGAAACCTCATACAGGTAAAACTGTTATTGGACAGGGAGAAACCTCATACAGGTAAAACTGTTATTGGACAGGGAGAAACCTCATACAGGTAAAACTGTTATTGGACAGGGAGAAACCTCATACAGGTAAAACTGTTATTGGACAGGGAGGGAGAAACCTCATACAGGTAAAACTGTTATTGGACAGGGAGAAACCTCATACAGGTAAAACTGTTATTGGACAGGGAGAAACCTCATACAGGTAAAACTGTTATTGGACAGGGAGAAACCTCATACAGGTAAAACTGTTATTGGACAGGGAGAAACCTCATACAGGTAAAACTGTTATTGGACAGGGAGGGAGAAACCTCATACAGGTAAAACTGTTATTGGACAGGGAGAAACCTCATACAGGTAAAACTGTTATTGGACAGGGAGAAACCTCATACAGGTAAAACTGTTATTGGACAGGGAGAAACCTCATACAGGTAAAACTGTTATTGGACAGGGAGAAACCTCATACAGGTAAAACTGTTATTGGACAGGGAGAAACCTCATACAGGTAAAACTGTTATTGGACAGGGAGGGAGAAACCTCATACAGGTAAAACTGTTATTGGACAGGGAGGGAGAAACCTCATCATGTATGTGTTGTCAAATTTTAAGAACAATGTCAAAGATAAGAGCAGTTACTTCTCCTTTTGTTTGAAAACAGTATTTAATGACACTCAACATTCCATGAAACAGTTAAGCTGCTTTGGAGGATTCAACAAATACCTAAGGAAAGGGGCCAGAGATACGTTTGGGATTTGGGCAACAGTATCCCTGGTCAGCTCCCTAGTACCCCCTCTCGCCACAGTACACACTTAGAATTAGTGGTGACTTGAGGAACCCAGGAGATCCTCAAGGATCCCCTGAGTTTCTCAAGGAACCATTGCTAGTCAATGGCTCATATTTGCACCTTTGTTTAGTTGAGGGGTTCTTGGTGGAACCTTTAACGTTTCAATGTAGCAACAGGTTCCAGGAGGAACCCCGGAGTGGAGGCGTGGCTTATTAGGGGTGTGGCTTTAAGATATATCTTGTTGGGTCACCGGTTTGAGTAAATGTCCTTCCTGTTCATCTGTTCTGTTGTTCAAGGAAGCTTACTGAGGTGAATGACTTCCTCAGTCAAGAGCCTATGAAAATTGCAGAGTTGGAATAGTTACTACTTTATTAATATATTTAATCAGCAATGTTTATATTATTCATATTATATTAGAATATGCAATATGCATAAATATCGAAGGAACATTGAAATTTGCAGTGTACAAGCTGAACATGGTGAATAGGAATGACATTTACTCTAATGGGTGCCCCCCAAAAATGATCTGAAAGCCACACTTCCAATAATCCACGCCTCCAGTCTCCTCATAGGCTGCCACCTCTACAATATATTATTAAAAAGCTTAAAAATGCAACCCTCCCATCACAAAAAGGTTCCGGTGGGGTTCCAATAACCTTTTTGAACTGGAAAGGTCCTGCCGGTCCGGCAACCCAAAAGGTTCTTCCAGGCATCTTCACTGCTAAGAGTGTATCCCTGGTTATCTCCCTAGCATGCCCTCTTGCAGGAATAAGATATATGCACACCGTATTCACGTGAAAACCTCTGTTGGGGCGTAACATTTTGGCACCTCTTCAAAGCCTATCCTAAACTCTTTGGAAGTAGCACTGTTGACTAATTATGGCAACAGAACAGGGAAAAGAGACAAGCCAAGACATTGTTTATTTAAAGGCTTGGGTGTATTGGTTTTGCGGTTGAATAAAACCAAATGATTTGATGAAACTACCTCTGTCAAACACAAAGGCAGACGATTAGTCATCCCAGTTAGTAATCATGTTTCCTGTATGGTGAGTCAGAACACGACAGGTTCACACAGGTACTCCAGGGAGGAGCCTGAAAGGCCACGATACTCCCAGGCCTTCCTTTGTCATGCAAAGACATCAAAGCTCAGTAATTTTCCTCTACTGTAAAGGTCAGGACATGATGTTAGTAGGTAATCATTGAGCTGAGGTCTTTTCTTCTCTTTGTCACAGTCTCGACAGAACCTCCCGCTCTGGCTGCTGGGGATTTTCTTTGGGAAACTTTCAAGATCTTCAAGAAGCTTGTAGTGGGTCCCCCGGATGCCACCAATGGAACATCCAGCAGTGACGAAACAGTGGACCTAGATCATTTGGTGACCCCTGACCCTGTGACATCTGACCCGGAAGACCAGCTGCCCACCATTGACCCAGAGGAGGGCAGCACAGATGAGACAGAGGGCACCACTGCAGAGGGCAGTATGAAACACCCCACTTCAGGACAAGACGATGAAGGGGAGCTGTTTGACGCCAACCTTAAACCTAGCTTTAACCTCCGCCCCAGTCCAACTCCTCGCCCCAGTCCAACTCCTCGCCCCAGTCAAAGCAACACAGAGGACAATTATGAAAAGTATGACTATGATTCCAGTCCAAGTGATAGACCTGATTCACCAGAGGAAGATGAAATGATCCTGGATACCGAAAGCCCCACAGCAGAGTTTGTCCCCACAGCAGAGTTTGTCCCCACAGCAGAGTTTGTCCCCACTGCAGAGTTTGTCCCCACAGCAGAGTTTGTCCCCACAGCAGAGTTTGTCCCCACAGCAGAGGTTGTCTCCACAGTAGAGTTTGTCCCCACTGCAGAGTTTGTCCCCACAGCAGAGTTTGTCCCCACTGCAGAGTTTGTCCCCACAGCAGAGTTTGTCCCCACAGCAGAGGTTGTCCCCACAGCAGAGTTTGTCCCCACAGCAGAGTTTGTCCCCACAGCAGAGGTTGTCCCCACAGTAGAGTTTGTCCCCACTGCAGAGTTTGTCCCCACAGCAGAGTTTGTCCCCACTGCAGAGTTTGTCCCCACAGCAGAGTTTGTCCCCACAGCAGAGGTTGTCCCCACAGTAGAGTTTGTCCCCACTGCAGAGTTTGTCCCCACAGCAGAGTTTGTCCCCACAGCAGAGTTTGTCCCCACAGCAGAGGTTGTCCCCACAGCAGAGTTTGTCCCCACAGCAGAGGTTGTCCCCACAGCAGAGTTTGTCCCCACAGCAGAGTTTGTCCCCACAGCAGAGTTTGTCCCCACAACAGAGCTAGAGGAGTTGGAGGACGATATATTCAGACCAAACTTTGTCGCCAGCCCTAGTCGTGTACCGGATCCCAGTCCCAGCCATAGTCCCATCTCAGAGTTTGAAGAAGAAGACCTGTTACCTCTTAGCCTTGATCCAAGCTTTAGTACCACCTCCAGACCTAGCCAAAGTTCGGGGAGCAGCCATACACCTAGTTCTAACCGAACCAGTATGACAGGCTTGGAGGAAGGCGGGGCTGCAAAGATGAACACAGAGCTGGCCTTCACCTCAACCACCAGTTCTGCCGCACCTACAACAGTCAGGATGAATTCAGACATCGAAGGGTCAGGGTCGGGATTCCTGCCTCAGAGTAGCACCACAGTAGCAGCCCCTGCTGGTGAGGAGGACCAAACGTACAACTCCCGAGTCGATAAGCCACTCATTGAAACAAAGACAAGAATTCAAGGCAGCAATAGGCTTGCTCTACCAAGGGAGGAACCGGCAGTGGATACCTCTACAGGTACAGTACTGTTTATCCAGGAGAAGTGTACTAATATTCTGTCCCTTCAAAGTTCTTGTGTTCAGGTCTATATACCTGCTGTAATGAGAACAGAACTTTTTTGTTAGTATTGAACACATCTCTTTGAGTGTAAATTGTAGTTAATCTCTATTTCCACAGTTCTTCGTGATGCAGCTGCTGTAAAACCAACCCCATCCAGACAACGTGATTCATATACATCGGGTCAGTTCCTGAATCATACACGCCCAGCTAACACGATATGCCAGTGATACACCAGGGAACGTCCTGCTCCTTTGTGCAGTTTAAATTTGAAGACAATGTTATGTGTACGTATTAGAGGTTCCAGTAGAGACACGGGTCACTTCCCCTCACTGTCTGCTTCGTCTTCTTCTCCTCCTCCTCCAGGTTGGTTGATCATCGTTGCCTTTGTCGCGGGCGTGGCGGTGTTGGTCGTAATCTGTGTCGCCATAGGTACCAGAGACAGGTAAAATACACCACTTTCAAACCCATCCCGGAAAATATGTTCATGAGATTGAAACATGTTGTCACTTAGTTACAAACCATGGAATTAAACCATGTCAAATCATCTTGCAGGTGGAATGCACCGGCCCAGGCATCTGAGAAGAAGGTCACCAACGAGAGCTCAGGAGATGAGAAGGCGGAGCGGGAAATGGAGAGGTTTCTGTCTAAAGAGAGGCCAAGGGAAAACATCCACGCTGGAGAGTACACTGTTATACTTCTGGAGGACCTCCCTGAGAAAGAGCCGCTGGACTGAGACGGGCCAAGGAGATGCAGAACGGGGACAAAATAAGAACAACGGACACCTGAGACATAGAATGGAACAGGTCTCCCCATTCTAGTCAATGGTGGCATAATGGGTGGCATAATGGGTGGCATAATGGGTGGCATAATGGGTGGCATAATGGGTGGCATAATGGGTGGCATAATGGGTGGATCCCCCCATTCTTGACACACACAGGAAACTGTTGAGTGTGAAAAACCCAGCAGCATTGCAGTTCTTGACACAAACGGGTGCACCTGGCACCTACCCTGTTCAAAGGCACTTAAATATTTTGTCTTGCCCATTCACCCTCTGAATGGCTCACAGACACAATCCATGTCTCAATTGTCTCAAAGCACAATCCAGTCTCCTCCCCTTCTTCTACACTGATTGAAGTGAATTTAACAAGTGACATCAATAAGGGATCATGGCTTTCACCTGGATTCACCTGGTCAGTCTATGTCATGGAAAGATTTCTCACAGCAGGGAAAGAATCCTGCAGCAACTGGAAATGTGAATGATTGTGTGGTTTATAATTCATTTTTGTAGGGGTTGATAATGCATTTTTGTACTTACGGCAAATCAAGTCTGACATTTTTAAGCGGAAATTACAAACTTTAGAACTCTTTTTAAACTTTGAATAACTACAAGTTTGCATTTCCTACCTTTGCAGGAAATTTGCTGCAACAACCGGGTGATCAAATTAAGACCCTACATCTGTAGCTAGTGATTCCTGATTCTATGACTATGAATGGAGACATTCTAGAATGTATGTGGGACACGTCTGTGGCGTGTGAGTTTGAACTGTCCCTTTGACCTTTGGTAGCCCAGATAAGTCAGATTGATAAACACCTGTTCTGATGGGCTATGGATGAACACGTCGCTATATGTCTGTTGACATTATGTATATTATCAAAGTTACAAACACTGTCAGAACCATTGATAGAAAAAAAGAAAACAAGGTCATACTGAATTTCTAATTCTCACTCACCGACCAGTGTTGTTGTTGTTGTTGTTGTTGTTATTGTTGTTGTTGTTATTGTTGTTGTTATTTTTGTTTTGATATTGCACTATTTTTTTATCAACAAATCTTATTTGTGTACATGTTTTTGATCAACCTGTAAAAGAAAATACAGAATCCATACAGAATATAAATGAATGTCTTCCTAGGTGTTTCATAGTGACACACACTCAGGGACTCACATAAGTGCTACACAGCCACAATAAGTCAAGCATAGCAGAAAGACTGAATACCAACCTACTTAGAGCCCTGCTTTTCACTACATTTCCACTGGGTGTAAAATCCTGCTGACTGTGGCATTACGTATTGTTCAGATGAATGCCGGTATGTGAGTCATAGTAAGTATAATATACTTTATACTTCATATGTATTCGTTTTAAACACTCAGTGTTCTTCTAGTTTTAGACAGTTGTATGATGCTCAGTGCATAGCTACTGCTGCAGTATAATGGATGCATTTTAAACCATTACAACACTTCATTAGTCAGCTACACTAAATGGTTACCAAATGTAGTTTCTCCCTTGTATTTCCACGTCTGTTCATAAAGTGTACTGCAGATCATTTTAAACTATGAACTAACTACAACTACTGAGGTTTAAATACAACTACTACCGTGCTTTGGTACTCTGGGACCATACGTCATGAAAGAAACAATCAGTTTTTCATTTTTAATTTCAACATTTATTGGTTTCCATAATTATATGTACACAAGAAGTAGTAAAACACTTTACCACACTTTTAGTCCATTTGTCTGACAGAGAAAATTATATTTTTACATTTTAGACAAATTAAATTCATACTTTCTTTAGTTCACTCACACACATTCACACATTCAACATTCAACGTCAGACAGATTCTAGAACCACACATTCACACAGTCAACATCAGACAGATTCTAGAACCACACATTCACACAGTCAACATCAGACAGATTCTAGAACCACACATTCACACAGTCAACATCAGACAGATTCTAGAACACATTCACACAGTCAACATCAGACAGATTCTAGAACCACACATTCACACAGTCAACATCAGACAGATTCTAGAACCACACATTCACACAGTCAACATCAGACAGATTCTAGAACCACACATTCACACAGTCAACATCAGACAGATTCTAGAACCACACATTCACACAGTCAACATCAGACAGATTCTAGAACCACACATTCACACAGTCAACATCAGACAGATTCTAGAACCACACATTCACACAGTCAACATCAGACAGACTAGAACCACACATTCACACAGTCAACATCAGACAGATTCAAGAATCCCACATTCACACAGTCAACATCAGACAGATTCTAGAACCACACATTCACACAGTCAACATCAGACAGATTCTAGAACCACACATTCACACAGCCAACATCAGACAGATTCTAGAACCACACATTCACACAGTCAACATCAGACAGATTCTAGAACCACACATTCACACAGTCAACATCAGACAGATTCTAGAACCACACATTCACACAGTCAACATCAGACAGATTCTAGAACCACACATTCACACAGTCAACATCAGACAGATTCTAGAACCACACATTCACACAGTCAACATCAGACAGATTCTAGAACCACACATTCACACAGTCAACATCAGACAGATTCTAGAACCACACATTCACACAGTCAACATCAGACAGATTCTAGAACCACACATTCACACAGTCAACATCAGACAGATTCTAGAACCACACATTCACACAGTCAACATCAGACAGATTCTAGAACCACACATTCACACAGTCAACATCAGACAGATTCTAGAACACATTCACACAGTCAACATCAGACAGATTCTAGAACCACACATTCACACAGTCAACATCAGACAGATTCTAGAACCACACATTCACACAGTCAACATCAGACAGATTCTAGAACCACACATTCACACAGTCAACATCAGACAGATTCTCAGACAACTAGAACCACACATTCACACAGTCAACATCAGATTCTCACACAGTCAACATCAGACAGATTCTAGAACCACACATTCACACAGTCAACATCAGACAGATTCTAGAACCACACATTCACACAGTCAACATCAGACAGATTCTAGAACCACACATTCACACAGTCAACATCAGACAGATTCTAGAACCACACATTCACACAGTCAACATCAGACAGATTCTAGAACCACACATTCACACAGTCAACATCAGACAGATTCTAGAACCACACATTCACACAGTCAACATCAGACAGATTCTAGAACCACACATTCACACAGTCAACATCAGACAGATTCTAGAACCACACATTCACACAGTCAACATCAGACAGATTCTAGAACCACACATTCACACAGTCAACATCAGACAGATTCTAGAACCACACATTCACACAGTCAACATCAGACAGATTCTAGAACCACACATTCACACAGTCAACATCAGACAGATTCTAGAACCACACATTCACACAGTCAACATCAGACAGATTCTAGAACCACACATTCACACAGTCAACATCAGACAGATTCTAGAACCACACATTCACACAGTCAACATCAGACAGATTCTAGAACCACACATTCACACAGTCAACATCAGACAGATTCTAGAACCACACATTCACACAGTCAACATCAGACAGATTCTAGAACCACACATTCACACAGTCAACATCAGACAGATTCTAGAACCACACATTCACACAGTCAACATCAGACAGATTCTAGAACCACACATTCACACAGTCAACATCAGACAGATTCTAGAACCACACATTCACACAGTCAACATCAGACAGATTCTAGAACCACACATTCACACAGTCAACATCAGACAGATTCTAGAACCACACATTCACACAGTCAACATCAGACAGATTCTAGAACCACACATTCACACAGTCAACATCAGACAGATTCTAGAACCACACATTCACACACAGATTCAACATCAGACAGATTCTAGAACCACACATTCACACAGTCAACATCAGACAGATTCTAGAACCACACATTCACACAGTCAACATCAGACAGATTCTAGAACCACACATTCACACAGTCAACATCAGACAGATTCTAGAACCACACATTCACACAGTCAACATCAGACAGATTAGAACCACACATTCACACAGTCAACATCAGACAGATTCTAGAACATTCACACAGTCAACATCAGACAGATTCTAGAACCACACATTCACACAGTCAACATCAGACAGATTCTAGAACCACACATTCACACAGTCAACATCAGACAGATTCTAGAACCACACATTCACACAGTCAACATCAGACAGATTCTAGAACCACACATTCACACAGTCAACATCAGACAGATTCTAGAACCACACATTCACACAGTCAACATCAGACAGATTCTAGAACCACACATTCACACAGTCAACATCAGACAGATTCTAGAACCACACATTCACACAGTCAACATCAGACAGATTCTAGAACCACACATTCACACAGTCAACATCAGACAGATTCTAGAACCACACATTCACACAGTCAACATCAGACAGATTCTAGAACCACACATTCACACAGTCAACATCAGACAGATTCTAGAACCACACATTCACACAGTCAACATCAGACAGATTCTAGAACCACACATTCACACAGTCAACATCAGACAGATTCTAGAACCACACATTCACACAGTCAACATCAGACAGATTCTAGAACCACACATTCACACAGTCAACATCAGACAGATTCTAGAACCACACATTCACACAGTCAACATCAGACAGATTCTAGAACCACACATTCACACAGTCAACATCAGACAGATTCTAGAACCACACATTCACACAGTCAACATCAGACAGATTCTAGAACCACACATTCACACAGTCAACATCAGACAGATTCTAGAACCACACATTCACACAGTCAACATCAGACAGATTCTAGAACCACACATTCACACAGTCAACATCAGACAGATTCTAGAACCACACATTCACACAGTCAACATCAGACAGATTCTAGAACCACACATTCACACAGTCAACATCAGACAGATTCTAGAACCACACATTCACACAGTCAACATCAGACAGATTCTAGAACCACACATTCACACAGTCAACATCAGATTCTAGAACCACACATTCACACATTACACAACAATGAGGAAGAATGTTCCAACACGTTCTTGGACACATATGTGCATTGAATCAAAATCCAGGATAGAAAATAGACAGCAGAAGAATCGTCTACATGTACATTTCAACAGATATTCATAGAAAAATAAAAAGAGGAAAAAGCCAAACGGAGAAAGAAAACATTTAAAGTGAATTTATGAAGCACTGATGTTTAACAGTGTTCAGCTTTGTCTCTATGTCTGGACAAGACTCAAGAGCATTTTGCATAGGTGCATAGGTTGCCTGAAAAAATGTTGCCTGAACCTGATATTCAGCTAACGTACATACATACAGTAGCTACCAGCACCAAAGCTCTGTTGATGCCTTGCCCCTGTCGTCTTGATTCCACTCTGAGAAAGCTACACCTTTAATTGGACTTTTCCCTCTTATCTTGTCAACCTAACAACAAAAGTAACAAGGATACTGTAAAACAAACAATAAAATAACACCACCCAGTCCATAGTGGTGGAAAATACAGCACTTTTTTCTCTTATTTTTCCTCTCTTTCCAGACCATTTTCTGGATCATTCTGTGTCTGCATTAAGAGTATTAACTACATCTGTCTCCCTGAAAAAGACCAAACAATTCCATATGTATATTGGTGTTGGATTCAACATTTTGAACATTGAGACATTAAATAAATGATAGAGAAGAAGCATAGAATCAAAGGAGAAAGTTAAGGGTTCTCTGTGGAATGTGTTTGATGGAGGAGAGGAGAGCAAAGTGTTGATATAGGGAAGACAGATGGACATCTGTGGATTAGGTGAAGGAGGGGTTGAGGTCAGCAAATGGGAGGTGAGGTCAGTAATCAGGGTTTCTTATCTGGTTACCTTCTTCCTGTTGGGCATATACTGTAAGGATTGGAGAGAGGGAGTGTCTTAAGTGGGATATAAATATCTGGATGGGACAAATGTTGGGTTGTCTGATTACAGCTGTACAGAACCTTTGGGAAGAATTCAACTTGGTTAAAGCTTCTCTAGTGTCGGTGGGTTATTTACTCTGAAAAATAAGAACCTAACATTGGAAAGTTAATATCTCTGTGAGACTAGTAGACTACTACCCAAAGTAAAAGGACAAACAACGCAGTTCTACATTTGCATATGGTTTTCCTATCGTTATAGAAACCCTGAGCAGAACCCTCTGTGAGATCATATTTGTTTAGGATTCACTACAAAACGTTTCACCTAAATATCTACCTGGATCTAGTATATGTTATATCCACAAAGTGCAAGGAGGCACTTTGAACATGGAGATGTAAGATAATGCTGCTCTTCAACAGGTTCCGTCCAGAGTGTTTCTGAGACCCAGTACTGCTGTAAAGATCAGTTCCCTATTGAGATTCTACCCAGCATCCACTGCAAGGTTATGGTCTTGTTGTTATATAACCTTACTGGTCCAGGTACAGAGGTTTGTACAGTGCAGTGCTGGACACACACACACCGAGCTCCAAATAGTCCTATCTGTAATTGAAAGCTACTTTTCGGTCTTTGTATTTATCATGTTGATACGACATACATTAGAGGAAGTGTCTGAAACAGAACTTTTATAAAGGGAGGACCGGCCTTCCTTTTTTTCAGAGTCACAAATGAGCATGCTGGAGATGGAGCTGAACTTTTCAAATCCAAATTGAAGGGCAAATTTTCTGTTGATATGGATTATTTGACTGTAATTAACATTGTCGTAATCATCACGCTGACTGACTGAACAGATTGTGGTTGACAAGGCAAGGTTGTCGTTTAGCATAGAAATACAAACACACAAAGCACTGACTTTCAGGGCCGACCGGCTTACAAGCCTATATTCCCTCTACCATCTCTACCATCTCCTACTCTCCCTCTACCATCTCTCTACCATCTCTTACTCCCTCTCTCTACCATCTCCTACTCTCCCTCTACCATCTCTCTACCATCTCCTACTCCTCTCTCTACCATCTCCTACTCCCCTCTCTACCATCTCTCTACCATCTCTACCATCTCTTACTCCTCTCTCTACCATCTCTACCATCTCTCTACCATCTCTTACTCCCTCTCTCTACCATCTCCTACTCTCCCTCTACCATCTCTCTACCATCTCTTACTCCCTCTCTCTACCATCTCTACTCTCCCTCTACCATCTCTCTACCATCTCCTCTCCCTCTCTCTACCATCTCCTACTCCCTCTCTCTACCATCTCTCTACCTCTCTCTACCATCTCTTACTCCCTCTCTCTACCATCTCTTACTCTCTCTCTACCATCTCTCTACCATCTCTTACTCCTCTCTATCCATCTCTCTACCATCTCTACCATCTCTTCTCTCTCTCTCTCTCTACCATCTCTTACTCTCTCTCTACCATCTCTTACTCTCTCTCTACCATCTCTTACTCTCTCTCTACCATCTCTTACTCTCTCTCTACCATCTCTTACTCTCTCTCTACCATCTCTTACTCTCTCTCTACCATCTCCTACTCTCTCTCTACCATCTCTTCTCTCTCTCTACCATCTCTTACTCTCTCTCTACCATCTCTTACTCTCTCTCTACCATCTCCTACTCTCTCTCTACCATCTCTTACTCTCTCTTACTCTCTCTCTACCATCTCTCTACCATCTCTTAATCTCTCTCTACCATCTCCATCTCTCTACCATCTCTTACTCTCTCTCTACCATCTCTTACTCTCTCTCTACCATCTCCTTACTCTCTCTCTACCATCTCTACTCTCTCTACCATCTCTTACTCTCTCTCTCTACCATCTCCTTCTCTCTCTCTACCATCTACTCTCTCTCTACCATCTCTTACATCTCTCTCTCTACCATCTCTCTTACTCTCTCTCTACCATCTCTACTCTCTCTCTACCATCTACTCTCTCTCTACCATCATCTCTTACTCTCTCTCTACCATCTCCTTACTCTCTCTCTACCATCTACTCTCTCTCTACCATCTCTTACTGTCTCTCTCTACCATCTCTTACTCACTCTCTCTCTTACTCTCTCTCTACCAACTCTTACTCTCTCTTACTCTCTCTCTACCATCTCCTACTCACTCTCTACCATCTCTTACTCTCTCTCTACCAACTCTTACTCTCTCTTACTCTCTCTCTACCATCTCCTACTCTCTCTCTACCATCTCTTACTCTCTCTTACTCTCTCTCTACCATCTCTTACTCTCTCTCTACCATCTCTTACTCTCTCTTACTCTCTCTCTACCATCTCCTACTCACTCTCTACCATCTCTTACTCTCTCTCTACCAACTCTTACTCTCTCTTACTCTCTCTCTACCATCTCCTACTCACTCTCTACCATATCTTACTCTCTCTCTACCAACTCTTACTCTCTCTTACTCTCTCTCTACCATCTCCTACTCACTCTCTACCATCTCTTACTCTCTCTCTACCAACTCTTACTCTCTCTTACTCTCTCTCTCTACCATCTCCTACTCACTCTCTACCATCTCTTACTCTCTCTCTACCAACTCTTACTCTCTCTTACTCTCTCTCTACCATCTCCTACTCACTCTCTACCATCTCCTACTCACTCTCTACCATATCTTACTCTCTCTCTACCTGACATCTCTTACTCTCTCTCTGCCTGACATCTCTTACTCTCTCTCTACCATCTCTTACTCTCTCCCTACCATCTATTATTCTGTCTTTTGTTCTCTCTCTTTTTCACTCTTTCTTTGACACACACATTCACACACTGGAATGCACGTATACGTTATATACAGACACACAAAAACATATAGAATATATTGATTGTTGGTGTGTTTGTCCTCTTACAGCCAGGGGAGGGAACATATTCAATTCTCTTCCTGCCTCTGCACATGTCTTGTTAATGCTGTCCATATGCACCTTGCGTCGTTGGCTGTCTATAAATACGCAACAGCCGCATTTGGAGGCATTTAGTGATGTTAAGTCCAGAGGTAAGCTCCAGTGCTTAGAGGCTGATCATGTGTGCCGATGCCAGAGTTTAATCCTCTAAGTCAAAGGTATTGTAGCTCCTTCAACACACCCAACACTTGTTTTTATTCTGCCACTAGGGGGAGCCACATGGTCAACATTCTCCTTCCCTTTGCTGCGGGATGTTGTTACGTTAACGGTTTCAGAACCTGTTTGCTGCTATTGGTTGACTGCAACAAGAGGCAGTAGTAAAGTCAAGGGCTTTTTGAGATAGTTCACTGTTTGCCTTGACGTTTTTGCAATTTTTATATTTTTAAGAAAATGTGCATTACCAAGGCTCTTTAAGTTATTTTATTCTTAGTGCTATTAGAAGGCAGCAGGTTTTAGAAAGCGTCAAAGCCACTCTGGAAACCAAAGAAAAGTGAATCGACCACCACTGAATATCTAGCAACCCCTGGAACATCAAGTGTTTCTGGAACATATTGTTATAAGGTTGTGCAGGGTCAGGAATAGGAATAGTAGTGACTGACAGGAGGGTTCTCCATGGAGGGGCTTCTCATCATAACACTCCTCAACTGGTCCTTGTATACAACTGGCAAGGCCACATCCCATAAGCACACATTCTCTGAACTGATTCTGGCGCTAACAAAACCCCTACATTTTTTATACATAAAACAGACAGAAGGATTGCTTTTTCCCCAAAAGTTTGAGCAGCAACAAAAGTGCGGCATTGCGTATATCAGAGAACATGCACTGTCGAGTAAGGTTCAGAATACAACCACCTGAATGGGTCCATTATACTAAACAATGCCTTAAAAATCACCAGCACAGCTTGAGAAATGTCATTTGGAAGTCCTAATCTAATGGTTTAAGATAGGTACAAGTGGATGCGTACCTACGTTGTCTTTGTGGGAGGGGAGCTTCATCCCATAGTCAATGAACTGACCATAGTCAGACCACAGGAAGTAAGACGGATGCACCAAAGCTTGTGATTACAGGGCTAAGTGTGGTTACGTTCTTTATTTTGGTCAGGAAGGGAAGCTTGTGGAAGTCAGGATGAGGTCGGAGCAGGGTGCTGCTTTACTCTCGTTTCCACGGTTCCTCCTCAACAAGAGAGAAATCTGCAGTGTTGGGGTGGCCGTTGGGGTGGCCGTTTCCATTGCCCATGGATACCTGCAAGCAATTACCAGGGACATCTAACTGTAAGACCAAGGCACAGTCATATTGAAGCTGTCAAAGGGTTTGAGCAGAGAAACCAAGGGGGTAATACTTGCAGGCCATCCTTTTGGTTGAATTTGGTTGGTCGGTTGAATTTTGGTTGAATTGGTTGAATTTACTGGGATTCCCGCAAATTTGGTCCCAATAGAAAGAAAAGAAAAGAAAGAATATTCTCTGAGTACTGAAGCGACAGCAGATACAGAAGATAGATTGAATCCTCTTTGAATACTGAAGCGACAGCAGATACAGAAGATAGATTGAATCCTCTCTGAATACTGAAGCGACAGCAGATACAGAAGATAGATTGAATCCTCTTTGAGTACTGAAGCGACAGCAGATACAGAAGATAGATTGAATCCTCTCTGAGTACTGAAGCGACAGCAGATACAGAAGATAGATTGAATCCTCTCTGAATACTGAAGCGACAGCAGATACAGAAGATAGATTGAATCCTCTTTGAGTACTGAAGCGACAGCAGATACAGAAGATAGATTGAATCCTCTCTGAATACTGAAGCGACAGCAGATACAGAAGATAGATTGAATCCTCTTTGAATACTGAAGCGACAGCAGATACAGAAGATAGATTGAATCCTCTTTGAATACTGAAGCGACAGCAGATACAGAAGATAGATTGAATCCTCTCTGAATACTACAGATACAGAAGATAGATTGAATCCTCTTTGAGTACTGAAGCGACAGCAGATACAGAAGATAGACTGAATCCTCTCTGAGTACTGAAGCGACAGCAGATACAGAAGATAGATTGAATCCACTCTGAATACTGAAGCGACAGCAGATACAGAAGATAGATTGAATCCTCTTTGAGTACTGAAGCGACAGCAGATACAGAAGATAGATTGAATCCTCTCTGAATACTGAAGCGACAGCAGATACAGAAGATAGATTGAATCCTCTCTGAATACTGAAGCGACAGTAGATACTGAAGATGGATTGAAATGTGTTTTCTCACTGACAGGAGACTGTAAAACATTGATGAGTCAGTTTTGTTTTCTATCTTGGCCATGTATTTTATGGATTCTCTGCCCAACAGAATTACCGGGACAATAATGTTGAATAAGAAAACAACTAAATTACAGTATAAAACAGGGATTAGTAATCGTCCCATGCAAGCAAAGCAATAGAACAATGATCCATGACAAATGGATCAGTAAAATGCTCTGAAAATAAGAGCATGGACTTTTCATTGAGTTTTTGGTCTAAAACATAGCTAGCTACAGTAGAAAGAAGGATTTTTGACAGGTCCATAATATGTCTGCCACTGTTTAGATAAACATGATGAAATAGCAGTCTTCATGTGTACCACTAGCCAGACAATGTAGATTTAAAAATGCGCCCTAAAAGTGAATCGAATCATGTAAGCAGGGCTGCCACAAATACATGTCCAATGAAGAAAAAGAATCCCACTCATGTCACAGGTTATTACAAGACATAGGAAGAAAAGGAAAGTGAGGAAACATGTTTTCAAAAGAAAAATTATGTCAAAAACACAACATCCGAATGATAGTAAACTGTCGAGCAAAAGTACACAGGTATCACAAAACTGCTTTTCCATATAGTGAGTGAGTGAGTAAATAAATATAAGAGCATATTTATTTAGTTTCTCCACCTTGAAATATTGTTTTCTCCAAAATAACTGTATAAGGTGACATCAATGTCTGTCGACATACCAAATGACAAGAGAAGGAAAGGCAGTCGTTACGGGAAGTCTACATGCACGTCTCTATATCCTTAAAGATGAAATGTACCTTGCAATCATCTATCATGACTGTGCTGTGGGCTGCAGCGTAAACACACTGGTTGGTGTTGTTCTCCAAGAAGGATTGGGATTTTGTCAACTCAAATTCATCAACTTTTTGCGCGGCGTCAAACGCATCGAGCTCATCTTTGGACAGGTGGTAAACGATACCGGCCCCGTAGGAGTCCCCAACCACGTTGACGGAGGTTCGGAACCGATCCCTGTATTTTTTTTAGGGTGGGGAGGCAGACACAGAGACAGACAAGTGCAGAAGGTAATCTCTCGGGGAACAAAGCTGAGGACAATATTTTGAGGAAGACCAGAGTTTTATCCTGAGGTAACAAGAAGATATTGTGTGTGTGTGGAAACATTCTCTGTATGTGTGAATGCAGGTACAAGTGCAAGATTGAGTACTCACAGCAGCCAGTCAACAGCCACCAACAGACTGATGTCTTGGGTGGGTAACCCAACGGCTGTTAGGATCAGTAGCATGGTCACCAATCCAGCACTGGGGATACTGGCCGCTCCCACACTCAAGGTTGCTGTCAGGCTACAGTCAGGATGAGAGATCTCAGTCAATTATACACTGGCCAAGGTTGCTGTCAGGCTACAATCAGGATGAGAGATCTCAGTCAATTACACACTGGCCAAGGTTGCTGTCAGGCTACAATCAGGATGAGAGATCTCAGTCAATTACACACTGGCCAAGGTTGCTGTCAGGCTACAATCAGGATGAGAGATCTCAGTCAATTACACTGGCCAAGGTTGCTGTCAGGCTACAATCAGGATGAGAGATCTCAGTCAATTACACACTGGCCAAGGTTGCTGTCAGGCTACAATCAGGATGAGAGATCTCAGTTAATTACACACTGGCCAAGGTTGCTGTCAGGCTACAATCAGGATGAGATCTCAGTTAATTACACACTGGCCAAGGTTGCTGTCAGGCTACAGTCAGGATGAGAGATCTCAGTTAATTACACACTGGCCAAGGTTGCTGTCAGGCTACAATCAGGATGAGAGATCTCAGTCAATTACACACTGGCCAAGGTTGCTGTCAGGCTACAATCAGGATGAGGTTGCTGTCAGGCTACAGTCAGGATGAGAGATGGCTCAGTTAATTACACACTGGCCAAGGTTGCTGTCAGGCTACAATCAGGATGAGAGATCTCAGTCAATTACACACTGGCCAAAGGTTGCTGTCAAGGTTGCTACAATCAGGATGAGAGATCTCAGTCAATTACACACTGGCCAAGGTTGCTGTCAGGCTACAATCAGGATGAGAGATCTCAGTTAATTACACACTGGCCAAGGTTGCTGTCAGGCTACAATCAGGATGAGAGATCTCAGTTAATTACACACTGGCCAAGGTTGCTGTCAGGCTACAATCAGGATGAGAGATCTCAGTTAATTACACACTGGCCAAGGTTGCTGTCAGGCTACAATCAGGATGAGAGATCTCAGTTAATTACACACTGGCCAAGGTTGCTGTCAGGCTACAATCAGGATGAGAGATCTCAGTTAATTACACACTGGCCAAGGTTGCTGTCAGGCTACAGTCAGGATGAGAGATCTCAGTTAATTACACACTGGCCAAGGTTGCTGTCAGGCTACAGTCAGGATGAGAGATCTCAGTTAATTACACACTGGCCAAGGTTGCTGTCAGGCTACAGTCAGGATGAGAGATCTCAGTTAATTACACACTGGCCAAGGTTGCTGTCAGGCTACAGTCAGGATGAGAGATCTCAGTTAATTACACACTGGCCAAGGTTGCTGTCAGGCTACAGTCAGGATGAGAGATCTCAGTTAATTACACACTGGCCAAGGTTGCTGTCAGGCTACAGTCAGGGTGAGAGATCTCAGTTAATTACACACTGGCCAAGGTTGCTGTCAGGCTACAATCAGGATGAAAGATCTCAGTTAATTACACATACATTAATTTCAACCTTATAGTGTAGGTACATGAATAAATTTTTTTGTCAAGGTCAATACGTCATGTATAGGGCACCTTGTTTTGAACAATCATGTCACATGACCTGAATTTGAACCTTTATTTAAAGGGTTTTCAATAAACGGTCCCTTTTCTTATTATGTCAGATGGGCCAGCAGCATCCTCCAGCACCATTTTCCAGCACCGTCCTCCAGCACCATCTTCCAGCACCATGCTCAGATAATTGCTTTTATTTTTGGTATAAATCTAATGTCTGGAAAAGGCTTAAAATAAAGATGAAATCCTAGGTCATGTGACATGATAGTCCAAAAGTCATGTAGGATTAGAAGTGTCCTACCTGACAGTGACGATCTGGCCGTAGTCGAGGTCGATGTTATTCATCTGGGCGATGAAGATGGCTGCCACGGCCTCGTAAAGCGCAGTGCCGTCCATGTTGATAGTGGCGCCCACGGGGAGCACGAATCTCGTCACTCGCTTATCGATGCCCAAGTTCTCCTCCAGACAGCGGAATGTGACTGGCAGGGTACCAGCACTGAGAGACGGGTACAGAACTCTACTTAATACATATTTTTTTTTTAAATTTTACCTTTATTTAACCAGGCAAGTCAGTTAAGAACAAAATCTTATTTTCAATGACGGCCTAGGACCAGTGGGTTAACTGCCTGTTCAGGGGCAGAACGACAGATTTGTACCTTGTCAGCTCGGGGTTTGAACTTGCAACCTTCCGGTTACTAGTCCAACGCTCTAACCACTAGGCTACGCTGCCGCCCACAAGACTTGGAATGGTATTAAACACTGAATTGACATAATATCTATATTATGCATTGAGCATTATGTTCCCTCAAAGGGGGACTTTTAAAGGGTCCTACTTTAAGCAGTAAGATTAGTCAACAAGAGTCTAACTACATTGTGGTAGCTAAGCTCTACAAATCTGGTGTCATGCATGAAGGTATCAGACGACCCGTGAAATGTGGACACCCCTCTAGGGCATCTCTGTTGCTGTTATCATCTCAGTGTGAGCTTCGGCTGTGGCTCACAACCTACTCTGTCATACAATCTATAAAATAGGTTGGGTAATGCAGAGTCCTTAATATAAATGAACTATTTATCCTAACCTAAGCTGAGGTTTTTAATCTTTGAAAGCAACTTTGCGCTGTGTGCACCACAAATAACATTACTCTTGTTTTTAGTTTATCTGTAGAGTGGAGACAAAACAAGCAAGGTCAAGGCATCTTGTTTTGTCTGTCTTATCGTAAACAAGCAGAATGGGTTCTAGAATGGGTTCTAGAATGGGTTCTAGAATGGGTTCTAGAATGGGTTCTGGGAAAGGCAATAATAAGTATGACAGAGGGAAAAGGGAGGGTGACAGAGAAGAAGCGAATAGGTTAGAGAATAGGTTAGAGAATAGGTTAGAGAATGGGTTAGAGAATAGGTTAGAGAATAGGTTAGAGAATGGGTTAGAGAATAGGTTAGAGAATAGGTTAGAGAATAGGTTAGAGAATGGGTTAGAGAATAGGTTAGAGAATAGGTTAGAGAATAGGTTAGAGAATGGGTTAGAGAATAGGTTAGAGAATAGGTTAGAGAATAGGTTAGAGAATGGGTTAGAGAATAGGTTAGAGAATAGGTTAGAGAATAGGTTAGAGAATAGGTTAGAGAATAGGTTAGAGAATAGGTTAGAGAATGGGTTAGAGAATGGGTTAGAGAATAGGTTAGAGAATAGGTTAGAGAATAGGTTAGTAGGTTAGAGAATAGGTTAGAGAATAGGTTAGAGAATAGGTTAGAGAAAGGTTAGAGAATGGGTTAGAGAATAGGTTAGAGAATAGGTTAGAGAATAGGTTAGAGAATAGGTTAGAGAATAGGTTAGAGAATAGGTTAGAGAATAGGTTAGAGAATAGGTTAGAGAATGGGTTAGAGAATAGGTTTGAGAATAGGTTTGAGAATAGGTTAGAGAATGGGTTAGAGAATAGGTTAGAGAAAGGTTAGAGAATAGGTTAGAGAATGGGTTAGAGAATAGGTTAGAGAATGGGTTGAGAATAGGTTAGAGAATAGGTTAGAGAATAGGTTAGAGAATAGGTTAGAGAATGGGAGAATGGGTTTGAGAATAGGTTAGAGAATAGGTTAGAGAATAGGTTAGAGAATAGGTTTGGGTCTTGTACCTAGATGCTGTCCCAATAGCGGTGACCCAGGCCTGAAAGATTCCCATGAAGAAGACATAGGGGTTTTTCTTCACGATGACTAAGTATATTAGCGGTAGAAATATGGCACCGTGGATGACAAGGCCCACGATCACGGTCACCATGTACATTCCCAGTTGCCTGGCAACCATTTCCAGATCATCGATTGAGATGATCTTCCCACAGATGAGACAGGCGATACCGAAAGGGGAATACCTGGGAGAGACCTTGGTGAGATTAGTTTTGCAGTTTGGTAAAACTAATGAAAGGTCAATAGTGGTATGTAATTGGGAATATTGGGGCAAACATGTACATTGGGGGCTAATTTCCTGTAATAAATAACACTTTTCTCCTTTGGCCACAGTGACTAGAGTGGACTTCCTAGAATGCCTGTTATTTTAGAGGAGGGGGGTAGAGGTATATAACTCTAGAGAGGATAAGACTTACCACATAATCATGCCAACAATCCTCATGACGATCTCGTTGAGAACGTTAAAAAACTCCAGCATGAGCTTGGCCTTTTCTCCCATCTTCCCCATGATTATCCCGAAAGCCACAAAGAAACCGATCAAACCTACAGTTTCAAAAGGAGGCAAAAAGTGTCAAATCAATTATCTGGACTGCTAAGACAATCATTCATTCCAGTTAAGAGCATGTTTTCTATAAGTGTACCAACCTAGCACATTCATCCCACTCTTGTACTGAAGAGCCCTTTTGATGGTAAACTGTGGTGGACCCCTGGTCCTGTTGGTAGGTACGGGGACTTTTGTGGTGACTGTCTGGATCTGCTGGAAGCAGGCCTGAACCAGGTTTTCTGGGAAAAGGTTTCGAATTAGATCGAAGAAGGCGTCCAGACTGGAGACGTCGTCGTTCTTCTTGCCAGGCCCGAGGTTGGACTTCAGCTTGGGGTTACCTGGGTGGATGAGCAGCACCAGAATGACACCCAGAGCGGCAGCGATGACTGTGGTGGACATGTAGTACACCATGGCTCGGGTGCCCAGGCGGCCACTGGACTTGGCATCCAACCCTGCCAGTCCTGGAGTGGGAGAGAGGTGAGAGAGGCCCGCAGTTCAACAACCGGTTGGTTACGTAAACTACAGAAGATATGCATTCCAGATACTCTAGTGATAAATGCAGTGGCGGCTGCTGAGGGGAGGAAAGCTCATAATAATGTCATGGAACAGAGGAAATGGAACGGAACCAAACGGGTGTTTGATGTGTTTGATACCATTCCACTGATTCCGCTCCAGTCATTACCACCAGCCTGTCCTCCCTGATTAAGGTGCCACCAACCCCCTGTGGATAAATGCTATAATAACACTCTAACGTACAATGCCTCTAGTGCTAGTACAGACAAACGCTAGCGAACGCACTCTACACACAGGTATACTGTAGAACATTGTCATATTGTTGTATTATACATTTTGTATTGTAGATATGTAGTGGTGTAATAATGTTATATTATGGACCCAAGAAAGAGTAGCTGTTGCCTTGGCAGGAACTAATGGGGATCCATAATAAACACCTGGAAGAGTAGCTGCTGCCTTGGCAGGAATCTAATGGGGATCTATAATAATGGGGACATAATAAACAGGAAGAGTAGCTGCTGCCTTGGCAGGAACTAATGGGGATCCATAATAAACCCCAGGAAGAGTAGCTGCTGCCTTGGCAGGAACTAATGGGGATCCATAATAAACACCAGGAAGAGTAGCTGCTGCCTTGGCAGGAACTAATGGGGATCCATAATAAACACCTGGAAGAGTAGCTGCTGCCTTGGCAGGAACTAATGGGGATCTATAATAACCCCCAGGAAGAGTAGCTGCTGCCTTGGCAGGAACTAATGGGGATCCATAATAAACACCTGGAAGAGTAGCTGCTGCCTTGGCAGGAACTAATGGGGATCTATAATAAACCACAGGAAGAGTAGCTGCTGCCTTGGCAGGAACTAATGGGGATCCATAATAAACCCCAGGAAGAGTAGCTGCTGCCTTGGCAGGAACTAATGGGGATCCATAATAAACCCCAGGAAGAGTAGCTGCTGCCTTGGCAGGAACTAATGGGGATCTATAATAAACCCCAGGAAGAATAGCTGTTGTGTCACGAACCTCGCCGAGGATGGGGCCTCTTCCTGTTCGGGCGGTGCTCGGCGGTCGTCGTCGCCGGCCTATTAGCTGCCATCGATTCCCTTTCCGTTTGTTTTTGGTTATTGGGTAATTGCGTACACCTGTTTTGTATTAGGGTTTGTTTGTAGGTTATTTAAGGGCACCAGGCCTGCTGGGTATTTGTGCGGGCTTGTTTTTGTTACTCTGTTTGATGGTGTGAGTTATTCGTGTATTTATTCTCCGGACTATTTTGTCCTGTTGTTTGGACTGGCAACTTATATACGCCCAACTTATATACGGCGTGACTGTTTTGTTGCGCTGGGGAATAAATTTGAAAGAAAGACTGAACCCTGCTCTCTGCGCCTGATTCCACCCACCACTCCTAGTTGATCGTAACAGAAGCCCGCACCTTCACAAATGGAATCAGCAGGAGCAGCGACCACCCCTCTCCCCACTATGGAGGAGCGCGTCCATCACCACACAGCAGTCCTCCATCGGATTGGTACCGCGATGGACCAGATGATGGAGAGGATGGAACGAGGGGAGAGGAGTGGTCTACCGACGTCTACCCCAGCTCCCCCACTGCCGACACCACCTACTCCACCTACGTCGTCCTCTGAGTCCGGCGCACTGCGTCTCTCCCCCCGAGGGAGTACGATGGAGCGGCGGCTGGGTGCCAGGAATTTTGCTCCAGCTGGAGCTCTACCTGGCTACCGTGCGTCCGGCTCCTCGGGTGAGGAGAGTGTGAGCCTCCTCGTCTCCTGTTTAACGGGCAGGGCCCTGGACTGGGCTAACGCGGTCTGGAACAGTCCAGACTCGGCTCGGGACAACTACCTGGAGTTCACCCGCCGTTTCCGAGCTGTGTTCGATCATCCACCAGAGGGTAAAGCGGCGGGTGAGCGACTGTTCCACCTCAGACAGGAGATGAGGAGTGCACAGGACTTCGCGTTGGAGTTTAGGACCCTAGCTGCTGGTGCTGGGTGGAATGACAGGGCCCTGATGGACCATTATCGGTGTAGTCTCCGGGAGTACGTCCGCCGGGAGCTAGCTTGCAGGGACACAACTCTCTCCCTGGATGAACTAATAGACATGTCTATTCGATTGGACAACCTGCTAGCTGCCCGCGGGCGTTCAGAAGGGGTCCTGTTAATTCCACCTTCCAGCTCTCCCACTCCCACTCCGATAGAGTTGGGAGGAGCTGCATCTAGGGGGACCAGAGGAGGGGGTTCCTCCTGCTCCTATTGTGGGCGGAGAGGACACACTTCGGACCGGTGCTGGAGGAGTTCCTCTGGGAGTCGAGATGGTCGGCGGAACACTCCTCGGCCACCCCAGGTGAGTAAGCACCAAACTCACCCAGAGCTCCCTGTTGGTCACATGTTTTTGTAAAAAATTTTCCCCTGCGTTTTTCCCCTCTCTTCAGCATAAGGCGCTAGTCGATTCAGGCGCAGCTGGGAGTTTTATGGATTGCGGACTCGCCCGTAAATTGGGTATTCTGTTAGTGCAGATAGACCCACCTGTCCCCGTGCACTCCTTAGATAGCCGACCGTTAGGGTCAGGGCTGGTCAGGGAGGCCACGATTCCGCTGGACATGGTAACGCAGGGGAATCATAGGGAGAGGATCAGTTTCTACCTTATTGATTCACCTGGGTTTCCGGTGGTGTTGGGGGTTCCCTGGCTGGCTATTCACAATCCCCTAATTTCCTGGAAACAGGGGGCTCTTCAGGGGTGGTCAGACGAGTGTTCAGGTAGGTGTATAGGAGTTTCCATCGGTGCCACGACGGTGGAGAGTCCAGACCAGGTTTCCACCGTGCGCATTTCCCCAGAATATGCCGATTTGGCTATCGCTTTTAGTAAGAAGAAAGCGACAAAATTACCACCCCATCGACGGTGGGATTGCGTGATAAACCTCCAGGAGAACGCTGCACTTCCCCGGAGTCACGTGTACCCACTGTCACAGGAGGAGACGCTGGCTATGGGGACATATGTCACGGAAGCTCTGAGACAGGGGTACATTCGGCCCTCCATGTCACCTGTCTCCTCGAGTTTACTTTTTGTGAGGAAAAAGGAGGGAGGTCTGCGTCCGTGCATTGATTATCGAGGTCTCAATACGATCACAGTGGGTTTTAGTTATCCGCTACCTCTCATCGCTACGGCGGTGGAATCATTCCACGGAGCGCGTTTCTTCACAAAACTGGACCTCAGGAGCTCGTATAATCTGGTGCGTATTCGGGGAGGAGACGAGTGGAAAACAGTGTTTAGTACCACATCAGGCCACTATGAGTACCTCGTCATGCCGTATGGGTTGAAGAATGCTCCAGCCGTCTTCCAATCCTTTGTAGATGAGATTCTCAGGGACTTGCACGGGCAGGGTGTGGTAGTCTATATTGACGACATTTTGATTTATTCTACCACACGCGCCGCGCATGTTTCCCTGGTGCGCAAGGTTCTTGGGCGACTGCTGGAGCATGACCTATACGTCAAGGCTGAGAAATGTGTGTTCTCCAAACCAGCCGTTTCCTTCCTGGGTTATCGCATTTCCAGCTCGGGGATGATGATGGAGTGTGACCGCGTTAACGCCGTGCGTATTTGGCCGACTCCGACCACGGTAAAGGAGGTGCAGCGGTTTTAGGGTTTGCCAATTACTACCGGAGGTTTATCCGGGGTTTTGGCCAAGTAGCAGCGCCCATTATCTCACTGCCGGTGCGTCTGCGGTGGTCAGCAGAGGCTGATGGAGCCTTCAACCAGTTGAAGGCACTGTTCACTGGGGCTCCCGTGTTGGCGCATCCGGACCCTTCGTTAGCATTCATAGTGGAGGTGGATGCGTCCAAGGCTGGGGTTGGAGCCGTGCTGTCTCAGCGCTTGGGCACGCCACCTGCGCTTTCTTTTCTAAGAAGCTGGGTCTGGCGGAGCGGAACTATGATGTGGGGGACCGGGAGTTACTAGCTATGGTAAAGCCCTGAAGGTGTGGAGACACTGGCTAGAGGGGGCTAAACACCCTTTCCTCATCTGGACTGACCACCGTAATCTGGAGTATATTCGAGCAGCGAGGAGACTAAATCCGCGTCAGGCTAGGTGGGCCATGTTTTTTACACGTTTTAGATTTACGATCTCTTACAGACCAGGTTCCCTCAACATTAAGGCTGACGCGCTGTCCCGTCTCTATGATACCGAGGACCGGTCCATCGAACCCACTCCCATCCTTCCGGCCTCTCGGCTGGTGGCCCCAGTGGTGTGGGAGGTGGACGTGGACATCGAGCGGACGTTGAGGGTTGAACCTGCGCCTACACAGTGTCCGACTGGTCGAAGTTACGTACCGCTTGGTGTCCGTGATAAATTGATTCGGTGGGCCCACACACTACCGTCTGCGGGTCATCCGGGGATTGATAGGACAGTGCGGGGTCTTAGGGGGAAATACTGGTGGCCCACCTTAGCTAAGGATGTGAGGCTCTATGTCTCTTCCTGTTCGGTATGCGCCCAGAGTAAGGCTCCTAGGCACCTTCCTAGAGGGAAGTTACAGCCCCTCCCGGTTCCACAACGGCCATGGTCCCATCTCTCGGTAGATTTCCTTACTGATCTTCCCCCATCCCAGGGGAACACTACCGTTCTGGTCGTTGTGGATCGGTTCTCTAAGTCCTGCCGTCTCCTCCCATTGCCTGGTCTCCCTACGGCCCTATAGACTGCAGAGGCTCTATTTACCCACGTCTTCCGGCACTATGGGGTTCCAGAGGATATCGTCTCTGATCGGGGTCCCCAGTTCACGTCCCAGGTTTGGAAGGTGTTTATGGAGCGTCTGGGGATCTCGGTCAGCCTTACCTCTGGTTATCACCCCGAAAGTAATGGGCAGATGGAGAGAGTAAACCAGCAAGTGGGTAGGTTTCTGAGGTCGTATTGTCAGGACCGGCCAGGAGAATGGGCGAGGTACGTCCCGTGGGCAGAGTTGGCCCAGAACTCTCTTCGGCATTCGTCCACGAAGATGTCGCCATTCGAATGCATACTGGGTTACCAGCCGGTCCTGGCTCCGTGGCATCAGAGTCAGACCGAGGCTCCTGTGGTGGAGGAGTGGGTACAGCGCTCTAGAGACACCTGGTGGGCAGTCCAGGATTCTCTCAGGCCAGTGAACGGCAGAAGAGAGACGCTGACCGCCACCGTAGTGAGGCCCCGGTGTTCGCACCGGGGGACAGGGTCTGGCTCTCGACCCGAAACCTGCCCCTCCGCCTGCCCTGCCGGAAGCTGGGGCCGCAGTGTGTGGGGCCATTTAAAGTCCTGAGGAGGATAAACGAGGTGTGTTATAGATTGCAACTTCCCTCTTATTATCGCATTAACCCCTCGTTTCATGTGTCTCTCCTCAGGCCGGTGGTAGCTGGTCCCCTAGAAGACAATGAGGTACCGGAGGTCCCTCCACCCCCTCTGGACATCGAGGGTCTCCGGCGTACACAGTACGAGCTATTCTGGACTCGAGACGCCGGGTGAGGGGCCTGCAGTACCTCGTGGACTGGGAGGGTACGGTCCGGAGGAGAGGTGCTGGGTACCGGGGAGGGACATTTTAGATCCTTCCATCTTGAGAGATTTCCACCGCCTCTACCCGAATCGCCCCGCGCCTCGTCCTCCAGGTCGTCCTCGAGGCTGGGGTCGGCGCTGCGGGAGCCGCGCGTCAGGGGGTTACTGTCATGAACCTCGCCGAGGATGGGGCCTCTTCCTGTTCGGGCGGTGCTCGGCGGTCGACGTCGCCGGCCTATTAGCTGCCATCGATTCCCTTTCCGTTTGTTTTTGGTTATTGGGTAATTGGGTACACCTGTTTTGTATTAGGGTTTGTTTGTAGGTTATTTAAGGGCACTAGGCCTGCTGGGTATATGTGCGAGCTTGTTTTTGTTACTCTGTGTTTGATGGTGTGAGTTATTTGTGTATTTATTCTCCGGACTATTTTGTCCTGTTGTTTGGACTGGCAACTTATATACGCCCTGTGTGTTGGCGTGACTGTTTTGTTGCGCTGGGGAATACATTTGAAAGAAAGACTGAACCCTGCTCTCTGCGCCTGATTCCACCCACAACTCCTAGTTGATCGTAACATGTTGCCTTGGCAGGAACTAATGGGGATCCATAATAAACACCAGGAAGAGTAGCTGCTGCCTTGGCAGGAACTAATGGGGATCCATAATAAACACCAGGAAGAGTAGCTGCTGCCTTGGCAGGAACTAATGGGGATCTATAATAAACCACAGGAAGAGTAGCTGCTGCCTTGGCAGGAACTAATGGGGATCCATAATAAACACCAGGAAGAGTAGCTGCTGCCTTGGCAGGAACTAATGGGGATCCATAATAAACACCAGGAAGAGTAGCTGCTGCCTTGGCAGGAACTAATGGGGATCCATAATAAACACCAGGAAGAGTAGCTGCTGCCTTGGCAGGAACTAATGGTGATCTATAATAATCCCCAGTGAAGAGTAGCTGTTGCCTTGGCAGGAACTAATGGGGATCCATAATAAATACCAGGAAGAGTAGCTGCTGCCTTGGCAGGAACTAATGGGGATCCATAATAACCCCAGGAAGAGTAGCTGCTGCCTTGGCAGGAACTAATGGGGATCCATAATAAACACCTGGAAGAGTAGCTGCTGCCTTGACAGGAACTAATGGGGATCTATAATAAACCACAGAAAGAGTAGCTGCTGCCTTGGCAGGAACTAATGGGGATCTATAATAAACCCCAGGAAGAATAGCTGTTGCCTTGGCAGGAACTAATGGGGATCCATAATAAACACCAGGAAGAGTAGCTGCTGCCTTGGCAGGAACTAATGGTGATCTATAATAATCCCCAGTGAAGAGTAGCTGTTGCCTTGGCAGGAACTAATGGGGATCCATAATAAACACCAGGAAGAGTAGCTGCTGCCTTGGCAGGAACTAATGGTGATCTATAATAATCCCCAGTGAAGAGTAGCTGTTGCCTTGGCAGGAACTAATGGGGATCCATAATAAATCCCAGGAAGAGTAGCTGTTGCCTTGGCAGGAACTAATGGGGATCCATAATAGACACCAGGAAGAGTAGCTGCTGCCTTGGCAGGAACTAATGGGGATCTATAATAAACCCCAGGAAGAGTAGCTGCAGCCTTGGCAGGAACTAATGGAGATCCATAATAAACACCAGGAAGAATAGCTGTTGCCTTGGCAGGAACTAATGGGGATCCATAATAAACACCAGGAAGAGTAGCTGCTGCCTTGGCAGGAACTAATGGGGATCTATAATAAACCCCAGTGAAGAGTAGCTGTTGCCTTGGCAGGAACTAATGGGGATCCATAATAAACCCCAGGAAGAGTAGCTGCTGCCTTGGCAGGAACTAATGGGGATCTATAATAAACCCCAGGAAGAGTAGCTGCTGCCTTGGCAGGAACTAATGGGGATCCATAATAGACACCAGGAAGAGTAGCTGCTGCCTTGGCAGGAACTAATGGAGATCTATAATAAACCCCAGGAAGAGTAGCTGCAGCCTTGGCAGGAACTAATGGAGATCCATAATAAACACCAGGAAGAATAGCTGTTGCCTTGGCAGGAACTAATGGGGATCCATAATAAACACCAGGAAGAGTAGCTGCTGCCTTGGCAGGAACTAATGGGGATCCATAATAAACACCAGGAAGAGTAGCTGCTGCCTTGGCAGGAACTAATGGGGATCTATAATAAACCCCAGTGAAGAGTAGCTGTTGCCTTGGCAGGAACTAATGGGGATCCATAATAAATCCCAGGAAGAGTAGCTGTTGCCTTGGCAGGAACTAATGGGGATCCATAATAAACCCCAGGAAGAGTAGCTGCTGCCTTGGCAGGAACTAATGGGGATCCATAATAAACACCAGGAAGAGTAGCTGCTGCCTTGGCAGGAACTAATGGGGATCCATAATAAACACCAGGAAGAGTAGCTGCTGCCTTGGCAGGAACTAATGGGGATCCATAATAAACACCAGGAAGAATAGCTGTTGCCTTGGCAGGAACTAATGGGGATCCATAATAAACACCAGGAAGAATAGCTGTTGCCTTGGCAGGAACTAATGGGGATCCATAATAAACACCAGGAAGAGTAGCTGCTGCCTTGGCAGGAACTAACGGGGATCCATAATAAACACCAGGAAGAGTAGCTGCTGCCTTGGCAGGAACTAATGGGGATCTATAATAAACCCCAGTGAAGAGTAGCTGTTGCCTTGGCAGGAACTAATGGGGATCCATAATAAATCCCAGGAAGAGTAGCTGTTGCCTTGGCAGGAACTAATGGGGATCTATAATAAACCCCAGGAAGAGTAGCTGCAGCCTTGGCAGGAACTAATGGGGATCCATAATAAACACCAGGAAGAGTAGCTGCTGCCTTGGCAGGAACTAATGGGGATCCATAATAAACACCAGGAAGAGTAGCTGCTGCCTTGGCAGGAACTAATGGGGATCTATAATAAACCCCAGTGAAGAGTAGCTGTTGCCTTGGCAGGAACTAATGGGGATCCATAATAAATCCCAGGAAGAGTAGCTGCTGCCTTGGCAGGAACTAATTGGGATCCATGATAAATACATATGATGGCAGGGTTCTGTTCTCCCACCTGTGATGAGACTGGAGATGATCAGAGGCAGGATGAGCATCTTCAGCATCCTCATCAGGATGTCTCCTGGGAACAGGAAGATGACCATGACCACATCAGGGGGAACGACATGGGACGCAGTAGTATCCCAGAAACAGAGCCTGTGATCACACCTAGAACACAGAGAGAGAACCCACAATCATATCAACTGAAGACCTCTCATTGGTTTTCTGTTGCATGATTTAGAAGGGGGCTATTTTTATTCATACACATCAGCTAGTGTTTATACCCTGAACACAACAAGCTCTACCGGCTCTCACTACACTTTCACCCACAACTTTTAGGCAACCTTATGCACTGTGAGGGATGGGAGGTGACTAAGTGCAGAAAAACTAAATATATCAAAACTAAATTATATCAAATCCCACACTTTTCATTGTTAAAGATGCAATCTGGGATCTTAAGAATTTACTAATTTGTAACATATTGTATGCCTTTGAATTTGTAACATAAAATGTGAGTTGCAAAAAACAAAAATAGAAATAAAACTTGCTTTTGGTCATTCAACATACAAAATAGATGACACAGAACACAATTGCGTTTACAATTTTCAGGAACCCATTTCGGCTCATTAGCATTAGTTTCAAAACTACTGCTAACTTACCAAGACAGTAACAACCAGACACATCTAAACAACAGGCTAACTTACCAAGACAGTAACAACCAGACACATTTAAACAACAGGCTAACTTACCAAGACAGTAACAACCAGACACATCTAAACAACAGGCTAACTTACCAAGACAGTAACAACCAGACACATTTAAACAACAGGCTAACTTACCAAGACAGTAACAACCAGACACATCTAAACAACAGGCTAACTTACCAAGACAGTAACAACCAGACACATCTAAACAACAGGCTAACTTACCAAGACAGTAACAACCAGACACATCTAAACAACAGGCTAACTTACCAAGACAGTAACAACCAGACACATCTAAACAACAGGCTAACTTACCAAGACAGTAACAACCAGACACATCTAAACAACAGGCTAACTTACCAAGACAGTAACAACCAGACACATCTAAACAACAGGCTAACTTACCAAGACAGTAACAACCAGACACATCTAAACAACAGGCTAACTTACCAAGACAGTAACAACCAGACACATCTAAACAACAGGCTAACTTACCAAGACAGTAACAACCAGACACATCTAAACAACAGGCTAACTTACCAAGACAGTAACAACCAGACACATCTAAACAACAGGCTAACTTACCAAGACAGTCAACATACCAGACACATCTAAACAACAGGCTAACTTACCAAGACAGTAACAACCAGACACATCTAAACAACAGGTTAACTTACCAAGACAGTAACAACCAGACACATCTAAACAACAGGCTAACTTACCAAGACAGTAACAACCAGACACATCTAAACAACAGGCTAACTTACCAAGACAGTAACAACCAGACACATCTAAACAACAGGCTAACTTACCAAGACAGTAACAACCAGTCACCTCTAAACAACAGGCTAACTTACCAAGACAGTAACATCTATACCACAGGCTAACTTACCAAGACAGTAACATCTATACAACAGGCTAACTTACCAAAACAGTAACATCTATACAACAGGCTAACTTACCAAGACAGTAACATCTATACCACAGGCTAACTTACCAAGACAGTAACATCTATACAACAGGCTAACTTACCAAAACAGTAACATCTATACAACAGGCTAACTTACCAAGACAGTAACATCTATACAACAGGCTAACTTACCAAGACAGGAAACATGACAGGCTAACTTACCAAGAGAGTAACAACCAGTCACCTCTAAACAACAGGCTAACTTACCAAGACAGTAAACTATACCACAGGCTAACTTACCAAGACAGTAACATCTATAGACAGTAACTTACCAAGACAGTAACATCTAAACAACAGGCTAACTTACCAAGACAGTAACAACCAGACCCATCTAAACAACAGGCTAACTTACCAAGACAGTAACAACCAGACACATCTAAACAACAGGCTAACTTACCAAGACAGTAACAACCAGACACATCTAAACAACAGGCTAACTTACCAAGACAGTAACAACCAGACCCATCTAAACAACAGGCTAACTTACCAAGACAGTAACAACCAGACACATCTAAACAACAGGCTAACTTACCAAGACAGTAACAACCAGACCCATCTAAACAACAGGCTAACTTACCAAGACAGTAACATCTATACAACAGGCTAACTTACCAAAACAGTAACATCTATACAACAGGCTAACTTACCAAGACAGTAACATCTATACAACAGGCTAACTTACCAAGACAGTAACATCTATATGACAGGCTAACTTACCAAGGCAGTAACATCTATATGACAGGCTAACTTACCAAGACAGTAACAACCAGTCACATCTAAACAACAGGCTAACTTACCAAGACAGTAACATCTATATGACAGGCTAACTTACCAAGACAGTAACAACCAGTCACATCTAAACAACAGGCTAACTTACCAAGACAGTAACATCTATACAACAGGCTAACTTACCAAGACAGTAACATCTATACAACAGGCTAACTTACCAAGACAGTAACATCTATACAACAGGCTAACTTACCAAGACAGTAACAACCAGTCACCTCTAAACAACAGGCTAACTTACCAAGACAGTAACATCTATACCACAGGCTAACTTACCAAGACAGTAACATCTATACAACAGGCTAACTTACCAAAACAGTAACATCTATACAACAGGCTAACTTACCAAGACAGTAACAACCAGTCACATCTAAACAACAGGCTAACTTACCAAGGCAGTAACAACCAGACACATCTAAACAACAGGCTAACTTACCAAGACAGTAACAACCAGACACATCTAAACAACAGGCTAACTTACCAAGACAGTAACAACCAGACACATCTAAACAACAGGCTAACTTACCAAGACAGTAACATCTAAACAACAGGCTACCTTACCAAGGCAGTAACATCTATATGACAGGCTAACTTACCAAGACAGTAACAACCAGTCACATCTAAACAACAGGCTAACTTACCAAGACAGTAACATCTATATGACAGACTAACTTACCAAGACTGTAACAACCAGTCACATCTAAACAACAGGCTAACTTACCAAGACAGTAACATCTATGCAACAGGCTAACTTACCAAGACAGTAACAAGCAGACAAATCTATAGGACAGACTAACTTACCAAGGATGGTGAGGAAAAGGACCAAGTTATTCATGATTTTGCTGCATATTCCCCAACACATAGGCTGAGGAGGCTCCACGATGGGCTCCAAATGGCTTTCATGCATTCTGACCTCCACTTGCCTCTGCATTGTGTTGGCACTAGAGAGAGAGAGAGATAGATAGGAGGTTTATTCATTTACTCCTCCTTGACCCATAATGCCTAGCTGTGTCGACAGGTATTACCATATTTGCTCCAGTGTAAAGGTCACTGATGCAGCACACCATAAGAGTTTGATGTGGCTTCTTGTCCATCTGTAATAATGGCTCGGGAACTGATGGCAAACAGAATGATAATGTATTCATACTATCACAAAGATGTATGAGGGAGAGGAGACTGAACGAGTGGGTAGAAAGAGAGGCATGGGAGATGTGAGTATGTAAATCATTCTAATTATATTTTTCCAAATAATTTGTATATTGTCAAAAACAATTATCTGTACTCTTATTTGTTGTATTAATTTGTGAGGGTGACCCCATTTCCCCGACTTTGAATACTACTGACGTAGCCCCCTCGTATTAGTGAAAAGGCTCCACTTGAAACAAAGAGTTATTTTTAGAGGATTCACCTATTGGGACAATTCAAGGTGTGACACCTTCTTTTCTACGAGTGCACCTTGGGGCTTGATACCTGATATTTAGGCTTCAAAGTACACCAGTTATTATTATTATTTTTTAAACTTAACTAGGCAAGTCAGTTAAGAAGAATTTCTTATTTACAATGACGGCCTACCCCGGCCAAACTAGGACGATGCAGGGCCAATTGGGCACCGCCCTGTGGGACTCCACCTCTTATTGGTGAAAGGGTTCACGGCCGGATATGATGCAGCCTGGATTCAAACCAGGGACTGTAGTGACGCCTCTTCCACTGAGACGCAGTGCCTTAGACTGTTGCGCCTCAGGAGCCCACCATGACTTGTGTGTTAGTACAGTATGTGTGTGTGTCCAGTGTCCGTCGACAGCAACTGACTTAAACTTAACCTCTGTTATCTCTGCCCTCTGATCTGGGTCAGTCTGAGGATGCAGTGATTTTCCAGTGAATGGAGCTTCTTCGTAATCTTATTCCTCTGAGATGGAAGTCTTCATTTTCAGGTCATGCCCCCATCTCACACTCCTCACACTCCTCCCTCCATCTCTACCTAATCGCCTCATCACGTCACCACAGCAACAAGTCTCCCAGCTTTGTTGTGGTCTGGCTTATTAAAAGCTCTTCAACTTAAAAGTCCCCGACCGTCCCTACTCCTAGCATCATTTAAATCACATCTCTTGGGGTGTATAACCTTGTGTGCTGTTGCGTAACTTTGTCCCCTCCACCATTCTGGAACATCCGTGTGTTGTCACCGTGTCCCGTATTGTTTCATATTTACACTAACACACACTGTCAATACCGTCCATTTCCTGAGATGGAGCTTTCTGCTGGGTCCCCCTGCTACACTCTTACACTGTCCTAAAAATGAACAGCCCTGTACTCACTGGCAAAATATCTCTCGGATTGAGAGGGAAATGGAGGTTTGGCGAAATTCCCTGTTTCTAAAACCATATTGAGTGAATCTGTAACTGGAGTAACTGCTTGTATTGCATACTGTTTACATCCACAGAACCAAAGACGTGACGGCGAGGCAGTTAATAGGTTGTGACTGGCAAATCAATCAGAGGCTGTCTGACACACAGTGCCCGGACATAAGCCTGTTAAGGCCGACAAAATTAGCCTGTCAAGCACACCAGTGGTTTAGTTACATAACCTCTCAGGGGTGACCCAGGAACTGTCAAGGTGTGCCAAGCTGCGATTAGACCGTCTTGAGCAAGGGATTACTGTTTGATTCACAGATTCAGAAATACAGACTCACAATACATACAAATGAAATCACATATTTAAAAATCACAATTATTCACACAGCTCTTTGGCAAGAAATGGCCCCCTCACCAAGAGTCATCCATACTGCCTATCTGCTCTATGGTGCATCAGAACGAACCAAAAGCTTTTCAAAGCCTAAACAATATATCAATACAGTCAACTGAAGCCTCTGACTGTAGCAATTGTGAAGCACTTGAATCAGGATCCAGGACACATACGATTTGCTAATGTCATTATGTGTCTCATTAGATAGGGTACATCTCATTGAGCTGGATGGTTCTCAAGGCCACCTGGCTGCATTGGTGCAGATGAGGTCAAAGGGGAGAGTGTCTCAGCTCTCTCACCAGAAAGGGATGACCTCTGATTACCAAAGGTCAAATGACAATACATGAAGAATGATCAGACAAGTCACAGACGCCAGAGCATTTTCCCTTTTAGTGTCAGGGGACAACAACAATACTGTTGCATAATACTGTGATGAGGAAATTCTACTCAACAATACTGTAGCATAATACTGTGATGAGGAAATTCTACTCAACAATACTGTAGCATAATACTGTGATGAGGAAATTCTACTCAACAATACTGTAGCATAATACTGTGATGAGGAAATTCTACTCAACAATACTGTAGCATAATACTGTGATGAGGAAATTCTACTCAACAATACTGTAGCATAATACTGTGATGAGGAAATTCTACTCAACAATACTGTAGCATAATACTGTGATGAGGAAATTCTACTCAACAATACTGTAGCATAATACTGTGATGAGGAAATTCTACTCAACAATACTGTTGCATAATACTGTGAGATGCAAACTTTCAATCATACCTTCAAAAATCCATGACAGCAACTGCCTCTATAATAAATACAGCACGGAAAAAAATAGAATGTAGACGGTTTGAAGAGAAACATTCTGGAGCGCTTCAAGAAAATGTTTCAAACCTTTCATATTCAATTAAAACCTTTACATTTAGCTTACCTGTAGTTGTTGTCTGTAATGTGGAATGGAAGGTGACGTACTAAAGAGTCACTACTCAGTCAGCCATGGGCTGCAAGGATAGAGTCAAAGAAAGGAAGGGAAATTCACGGTCTATCCATCTTGGAGATTCAGTGAAGATCCACAAACGTATGAAGGTCCCCCCTTTGCCCCTTAAATAAGGGAATGTAGAAATCTGGAGGCTATGCAGGAGTAGATCTCAAGAAGAAAGCCAGCAGCACCTTCTCAGCATCCAATCGAAATACAATGAATAATCAGCAATGCCCATGGAAGACTAAGAATGGTATCCGCAGTCACTGAAGTCGACTCATCCAAGCATGTGTGTAGACCTGAAGTGACCAACCTGCAGGCTGGACTGTGGGCTCCACGTTCAGCTTAATTGTAAGCAGCGAGTGAAATCCTTGGTGCCCTCCTCTTTCTCCTTCTCTACCTGTCTAATCCGTCCTTAAAGCATGCGCTGTAATGCTTTTCCCTCGGATGTGAGGCGGGATAAAGACGCACGAGATTCTCAAACAATCAAAGCAGGCCTGCAAGCCAAGTGCTCAAGAAAAGCAACACTTGGCCGTTGCATTGAAGAGACATGTGCGTTGTATAGCCAACCCAGATGTAAACAAAGAGGAGAGGGAAGTTGGAGTAGTAATGAATCAGACAAGATGGGCTCTTTTCAACTCGCACTTTTAGAAAAAAGGATTAAGAACAATTTATTTTTTCCCAAAGCCACTCCTGGGTTGTCTTGGCTGTGTGCTTAGGGTGTTGTCCTATTGGAAGATGAACCTTTGCCCTAGTCTGAGGTCCTGAGCAGGTTTTTATCAAGGATCCTCTGTACTTTTCTCCATTCATTTTTCATTTGATCCTGACTAGTCTCCCAGTCCCTGCCACTGAAAAACATCCCCACAGCATGCTGCCACCATCATGGTTCACCATAGGATGGTGTCAGATTGCCAAGGTAAGCTTGGCAATCTGGCCAAAGTGTTGAATTTTGGTTTCATCAGACCAGAAAATCTTGGTATGAGAGTCCTTTAGGTGCCTTTGGTGCCTTTTGGCAAACTCCTAGCGGGCTGTCATGTGCCTTTACAGAGGAAAAGTCTCCTTTCCGTCTTCCGGCCTTCCATAAAGGCCTTATTGGTAGAGTGCAGCAGAGACGGTTATCCCATCGGGTTCTTGGTCACCTCCCTGACCAAAGCCCTCCTCCTCCGATTGCTCAGCTTGGCTGGGCGTCCAGCTCTAGGAAGAGTCTTGGTGGTTCCAAACTTCTTCCATTTAAGAATGATGGAGGCTACTGTGTTCTTGGGAACCTTCAATGCTGCAGAAATGTTTTGGTACCCTTCCCCAGGTCTGTGCCTCGACACAATCCTGTCTCTGAGCTCTACGGATAATTCCTTCAACCTCATGGCTTGTTTTTTGCTCTGACATGCACTGTCAACTGTAGGACCTTATATAGACAGGTGTCTATATATGTCCAATCAATAGAATTTACCAAAGGTGGTCCCCAATCAAGTGGCAGAAACATCTCAAGGATGATCAATGGAAACAGGATAAACCTGAGCTCAATTTCGAGTCTTATAGCAAAGGGTCTAATACTTATGTAAATAAGGTATTTCTGTTTTTTCTTTTTAATACATTTGCAACATTTTCAAAAAACCTGTTTATGCTTTGTCATAATGAGGTATTGTGTAGTTTTTTTTTCTAAATGAATGCATTTTAGAATAAGTCTGTGATGTAACAACAGGTAGAAAAACATTGGTTATCTTGCTCTAGGACACCCACAGGCCTCACAAGACTTGTCTGAAGGTCCCCCGGTACCAGTTGAAAAAATGAATGGAGGTATATACATACGGAGAATGTTTAGTGCCAAAAATAATGCGTTAAGTACCCATAAAAAAATATGTATATGTTTCCTGATCTTTCTTATATCTCTCAGATAGAGGACAGACACTTTAGAACAAACTTCCTTTAGATTGTTTGGGACTATCTGTTTTTCCGTGTAGTGAATCTGTTATTCAATGTGTTTGTATGGGCTAATTGTTTTTTGTTTTTTATGCTTCAAAGCGTCTTAAAATTCATTATCAAATAGAAAAATGATCCTTGGTATGACCTTCATAAACAATTTAATGTAGATTAGTTGAACCCCTCCCTCCCCGCTTAGACAGGGCTCTTATGAGTTAAGCATCCTAAATATGTATTATTTTGGTAGTCCACTTAAAATGATTGCTGTAGATTGTGAGCTATTCTTTTTTGAATTATTTCACTTTTCCCCACTTTAATTTGATATCCTGAGATTTTAGAGTATTCTGAAAATATTTATTTTAGCTAAGGGGGCATTGAGTGTTCAATATTGGTCAGGTATATAAGTAGATAATCTACAAATAAGTTTAGTTTATATTCATGTTTACCAACACCTGTTGATACCTGTTACATTTGGTTCCTGTCTAATTCTTTCTACAAGTGGTTCAATTGCCTGTGCTAACAGGAGGGTGAGATGGGACATCCCTGTTTTGTGCCCCTTTCTAAAAACAATCAGATAATGTATTATCTGTGTATACTTTTGCTTTAGGACATTTTATACAATGGTTTTATTACATGTATTATTTCAGCTCAAAAGTTGAGGGCTTCCAAAGTTTTCAATAGAAAAAGCCATTCAAAATGGTTAAAAGCGTTTCGGCATCAACAGCCATTATTGATGAATCTAAGTGTCTATTTTTAATAAGCCCTGTTTGATGGACATGTATCACGTCTGATAATACTTTTGCCATTCTATTGCTTATAAGTTTTGTTGTAATTTTATTGTCACAATTTATTACATGTATGGGTCTGTAATCAGCAGGGGACTCTCCAGATTTTCCTGGTTTTAATATAGCTGAAATAACTGTTTGATACATGGAACTAGGAAGTTCTGAATTGAGTGACAAGTGTGTTGTCATTTGTGTAAATAGTGCATTTGTCCCAAAATGTAGAATAGTATTCCATTGGAAAGCCATCCATTCCTGGTGCCTTTCTCCTTTTGAATGTTTTAACAGTATCTAATATTTATTATTGGGTAATCTCTGTTTTTAGTGATTTTTTGTTTTTGTTTTGGTAATTGCTTCAGATTTGAGTAGTCTAAGAAGGATTGGCGATCCGTCCAATTGTTGTTTGATTCTGATTTATAAAAATGTTCATAGAAGCTTTTAAAATGATCATTAATCGCATTGTTTATTTCTAATTACCACTTTTGTATCTGTATATTTTAAAAGTATAACTGATTTAGCATATTAAAATCCTACAGCTGTACTTTAGTGCATATTATTACAAATCGTCTCTAGAATTCAGCTACGTATGACTACTTCCTGTGTGTGTTACATTTTCCTTGGTGGTGGTCTGGTTTGTTGCAATAAGTGATCTCTGATCTTCATTGGTATGGAGTTAACCATCTCTGAGCTGTGTTTCCACTGGGCACAGACGTCACTTCGACGTCTAGTTTTGATTTACATTTGATAGAATTGTCACATTACGTGAATTCAACGTGAATTCCCCCAAAACATTTTACCATGTCATTTGGATTTTGCTTAATTAAAAGTTGTGTTGAAAAAAAAGGCTAACATTCCAACATCCCTTTACATTGATGAATCAAATCTGATCAGTTTTCCACATTGATTCAACATCATCACCTCAATTGTTATTGTTGGAATGACGTTGATTCAACCAGTTTGTGTTCAGTAGGTTAGTCCACATGAAGGGAGCGAGAAGATGGCAACGCGTCTGTTTCTAGCTCATGCATCCCAACGCGGACTCCACCCCTTTAGGTACACATTCTCACGCTACTCCATCTGACCACACGAACCATGATGAGAGGACATGGTGTCTATAAATAACTCATCTGTCCTGAGCTCTCCTAATCTACCACACATACACACACAGGGACATACACACATGCGCAAATGTACACACTCATGACACAACAGATATACCATGATATGAGTTAACTTACCACTTCCTAAGAATATATCTATCTAGTCTTCTCTTTTCTTAAAACTCACTAAGAATAGATAATCTTACAATCCAATAATTAAATAATGTCAATACCATGCTAGTAGAAATACAATTCCCAGCATGCATCTGTTTCTCTAATATAATGTTCATTGATCATTACATACACACGGTGTCCTGACACCTTATGGTGGTGAATTGGCTCAAATTGAAACCACAGTCTTTGCAACTCCTTTTCCTGAATGTTAATCTGTGCCGGGTTCCTGCATCCAGGTGTTATGGTAATTCCCTGCATTTTATTTTCCCTACCATTGATATTTTAGCAGAGTTGAAAATAACATAGAAATTAGTTGGACATATCAGTTCAGCAAACTTTACACAACAAGTGTCTTTGCTGTTCCATCGTAATAAATTAATTGTACTAATTTCAATGTAATCTTGGAGCCCTGAACCAAATCTCATGCGCTAGCTAGCTAGTTAACTTTATTTGTTACTTCTAGGGGCGCAAGTGGATAAACAGCAGATTCAGCCTCTCTTCAATACAAACCATCCATCTGTCTAGAGAGACTAGACATTCATCCACACAATTATGATGAATCAAAATAACAAAAATAATTATAATCACATAAATCTTCCCATATCTCTGCTTCAGCAAGGTGTGCTGGCATCATGTAAACATGTATGTTTATGTCTGTCGCTACTGGGGCTCCTTCCCAACTGGACTCATTTACAACTCATGTGAGACTTCCTGAATAATTTGGACACCAGCTGAATAAGGCAAATGGCCTCTACTGAATTATTGTTTCATCATCTTTGAACATCTGGTTAATTGAAACCGACTACCTTAAACATGGCAGAATGTACTGACAATCAGGAATTCCCTACCATATCAAACATGTTATAACAAAGGGGAAGCCGTTTTCCTGTATCATTGCTAATTTATGCTCAAAGATGAGTGTGCATTTCTGAGCAATCACAGCCATACCATGGGAAACCACGGGAAACAAGCACAAGCATTTTGCCAAACCCACAATAACATGTGCTAAATACGTGTATGTGACCAATACATTTTGAGTTGAAACTGTAATGCTAGCATCACCACTAGCATATGCTACTGCTGGTTGGCATTGGAGCTAGTCTGAGCAAGCTGCGAAGCTAAGGTTTAAAAAGGCTTCTGAAGTTTGCAATTTCCACTTAGAAATGTCAGTCTTGATTTACCCAGACAAAATATGCCTCAACGCCTACATAAATGCCCATTCATTATAATCATCAATAAAATAAATGTCCTGTTGCTGCAGGATTATTTTCCTGCTGTAATACACTGGCTCAAGTTAAGATCCTGCATCTGTACTAACTAGCCTCTGTTACAGGGAAACTATAGTAGCTACTAGCCTAATAGATTGCTCCACTGGTTAGCTACTTCGGTGTGAGGCTTAGTGTGAAGTGTAGTTGGTAATCAGTATTTGAACTAGTTTGCAAAATGTTGTTTTTTGTTTCAAGAATAAAACTACTTCAAGAGCAAAACCTTGTCTCACAGTAATTCCAAAATTAATTGATGAATCATCTTAATTGTATCCATGTTCTTCTGCACTAATGTCTCCTTTACTGTGGGAGCCAGACTAAAGTGTTCCTAAACCAGAGCCCCTTCCTCCCAACCTGCTCAACCCACCACCCACTTCACTGCTTCAATGTCAATGCACCAATAAAACACATATCCATCAATAGTTCTGTAACGGCAATAACAAAGAAATGAGTTGCAATGTTCACAATTGTATGTTATTATTGTTATTACTACTATTAGCTACTATTATCAAGTCACAGCTTTAGTAGTAGTAGTAGTAGTAGTAGTAGTAGTAGTATTAGTATTAGTAGTAGTAGTAGTGGTGGTAGTGGTAGTAGTAGTAGTAGTAGTAGTAGTGGTAGTAGTGGTAGAAGTAGTATTAGAAGTAGTAGTGGTGGTAGTGGTAGTAGTAGTAATAGTAGTGGTGGTGGTAGTGGTAGTAGTAGTAGGAGTAGTAGTGGTGGTAGTAGTAATAGTAGTAGTGGTAGTAGTAGTAGAAGTAGTATTCGTAGTAGAAGTAGTAGAAGTAGTAGTAGTAGAAGTAGTAGTAGTGGTGGTGGTAGTAGTAGTAGAAGTAGTATTAGTAGTAGAAGTAGAAGTAGTAATAGTAGTAGTAGTAGTAGTAGTAGTGGTGGTGGTAGTAGTAGTAGAAGTAGTATTAGTAGTAGAAGTAGAAGTAGTAATAGTAGTAGTAGTAGTAGTAGTGGTGGTGGTAGTAGTAGTAGAAGTAGTAGTAGAAGTAGAAGTAGTAGAAGTAGTATTAGTATTAGTAGTAGAAGTAGTAGTAGTAGTAGTAGTGGTGGTGGTGGTAGTAGTAGTAGAAGTAGCTTTATTATTATTATTAGTAGTAGTGGTAGTAGAAGTAGTGGTAGTAGTAGTAGAAGTAGCCTTATTATTAGTAGTAGTATTAGTAGTAGTGGTAGTAGTGGTAGAAGTAGTAGTAGTCCAATTTGTAAGTCGCTCTGGATAAGAGCGTCTGCTAAATGACTTAAATGTAAATGTAATGGTGTTGGTAGTAGTAGTAGTGGTAGTATTTGTGGTAGTGGTAGTATTAGTAGTAGTGGTGGTGGTAGTTGTAATGGTAATGGTAGTTTTGGCAGTGGTACTAGTGGTATTGGGAGTGGTAGTAGTAGTTGGGGTGGTAGTTGTAGTATTAGTAGTAGTGGTAGTAGTAGTGGTAGTAGTACTGGTAGTGGTGGTGGTAGTGGTAGTATTAGTAGTAGTGGTAGTAGTGGTAGTGGTAGTAGTAGTGGTGGTGGTGGTGGTGGAAGTATTTGTACCGGTGGTGGTAGTTGCAGTAGTAGTGGTAAAAATAAAAGCTATGCATGAAGCCTCTTTAGTCATAAGACTCCCACCTACATTTACATTTACATTTAAGTCATTTAGCAGACGCTCTTATCCAGAGCGACAGCTATTTACTACACCTCATGAGCTGTCCGAATCACTTAAGAGTTACCAGGAAGTGTCTTGATCATAGAAAAATGCAGCAAGTCAGTGGTTCCTGCCGCACATGCAACTGCTCTGGAGTTGTTAAAATAATGTTTTGATATTTCTATATGATCAACCCATAAATGATCTGGACCTACATGAAACAGCATCTATAAATAATCTAGACCTACATGTAACAGTATCTATAAATAATCTAGACCTACATGAAACAGTATCTATAAATAATCTAGACCTACATGTAACATGATCTATAAATAATCTAGACCTACATGTAACAGTATCTATAACTAATCTAGAACTACATGTAACATGATCTATAAATAATCTAGACCTACATGTAACATGATCTATAAATAATCTAGACCTACATGTAACAGTATCTATAAATAATCTAGACCTACATGTAACAGTATCTATAAATAATCTAGACCTACATGTAACACTATCTATAAATAATCTAGACCTACATGTAACACTATCTATAAATAATCTAGAACTACATGTAACACTATCTATAAATAATCTAGACCTACATGTAACATGATCTATTTTAACATAATCCTAAACCTACTCTGAGTTGGGAGTTTTATAGTCTTAAAAAGGGTTTAACAGGATTCCAAGGACCTTTTGTGAGATGCTTTGTAGATACTGTTCCAGGTATTGAAACTTTCACTCAGACATTGGCCATGAATTCTCTGAAATTGAAAATCCTCTCAAATCTGTGTTCAATGATGCAAGTGAGTAGTTTCATTCAAGTGCAGCATCAGGTCTTTCCCGACAGTTTCTACTCTTACTATTCTGTCAGTACAGGAAAGCCTTGCACCTCCTCTATCCTGCTCAGACAAACACATAGACAAACCCTTCAGGTGTTAGTATGCAGGTGTGTATGTGTGATAGAATGGGGTTGTACTCCAAGCTAAGAAGCAATGGATTACCAGGCTTCCATCCCCATCACATTTACAGTGTCATGACAACCTGGATCCTCCAAGTGAAAGTCTAGATTCGATCACCTGACATCCCATTATTCTTTGTTAAAGATATACTTAGTTGTCGTTATAACGAGAGCGTTACTTAACCGCGAGGCCACTAAACTGGTATGGTGTCTTCTTGAGTATCACAATTCAATCACAATGACTCTTTTGTTCATTAGTGTAACTGCCTTCTCCACTTGAACAGGATGTTGTACAGTTACGATGCGAGTCATTGATTTAGAGAACAGTAACAGAAGCTTCAGGATGCCATTCCAACCACTTCTCAAATACATTCCATTTTATGGCCAACCATCATTTGGGTTACGCATTGATATCCACACTCACCGTGGTAGTGACTGTTGCTATGGTAGCATGCATGGGAAGAATCTCAATTGCTATTCCTTGACTCCTCGCGTCCTCTCTCTTCGCCTCCTTCTCAAAACGCCTCTGACCTTCTCCTCCAACGGTTCTTGAGAAGGAGGCGAGGAAATAGGACGCGAGGAGTCAAGGAAATCCAACTGAGAATCTCCCATTGTGTAATTCTATTGGCTCTAAGGGTGTCGTCTTGTTCTGAGGAGCTGGGGGAAAGCTGAGGTGTCTGTCTGTCTGACAAACAGAGGATAAGGACGACAAATCCTCTAAGTGATTCTCAATGACTGACAGCACATGTTTGACTGTCTACAGTGAGGCTCACACACGCCAACACAGACACGCAGGTACACACAACACACAATCACCTTCACAGTCATTTTAATGTACACTGTACATACAGCATAATATAGTACAGTACAGTACAGTACAGTACAATACAGTATAGTGCGTAGACCACTGTACTGTACATAGGGAGTGACATATGGACAGACACAACAGAACAGTACAGTACAGTACAGTACAGTACAGTACAGTACAGTAGACCACTGTACTGTACAGTGACATACGGACAGACACAACAGTACAGTACAGTACAGTACAGTATAGTGCGTAGACCACTGTACTGTACACAGGGAGTGACATACGGACAGACACAACAGAACAACAGTACAGTACAGTACAGTATAGTGCGTAGACCACTGTACTGTACATAGGGAGTGACATACGGACAGACACAACAGAACAGTACAGTACAGTACAGTACAGTATAGTACTTAGACCACTGTACTGTACACAGGGAGTGACATACGGACAGACACAACAGAACAGTACAGTACAGTACAGTATAGTAGACCACTGTACTGTACAGACAGACAGTACAGTACAGTACAGTACAGTACAGTACAGTACAGTATAGTGCGTAGACCACTGTACTGTACATAGGGAGTGACATACGGACAGACACAACAGAACAGTACAGTACAGTACAGTACAGTACAGTATAGTGCGTGAGACCACTGTACTGTACATAGGGAGTGACATACGGACAGACACAACAGAACAGTACAGTACAGTACAGTACAGTACATTATAGTGCGTAGACCACTGTACTGTACATAGGGAGTGACATACGGACAGACACAACAGAACAGTACAGTACAGTACAGTACAGTATAGTGCGAGACCACTGTACTGTACATAGGGAGTGACATACGGACAGACACAACAGAACAGTACAGTACAGTACAGTACATGCATACAACTATACATACAACTATACATACACACATACGTTCAACAAAAAAGTATTTATTATTCTATTATTTAAATTATCCAAAATGTACAAACAACTTGTATTTATTAACCCCGGATGAAACATGGCTATGATATGGTTATGATATGATTATGATATGATTATGATATGGATTATGATATATGATTATGATATGGTTATGATATGATTTGATATGATTATGATATGGTTATGATATGGTTATGATATGGTTATGATATGGTTATGATATGATTATGATATGATTATGATATGATTATGATATTATTATGATATGGTTATGATATGATATGATTATGATTATGATATGGTTATGATATGATTATGATATGGTTATGATATGATTATGATATGATTATGATACGGTTATGATATGATATGATTATGATTATGATATGGTTATGATATGATTATGATAAGATTATGATATGTTATGATTATGATATGATTATGATATGATATGATTATGATATGGTTATGATATGATTATGATATGATATGATTATGATATGGTTATTTTATGTTTCTGATATAATTATGATATGATTATGATATGGTTATGATATGGTTATGATATGATTATGATATGGTTATGATATGGTTATGATATGGTTATGATATGATTATGATATGGTTATGGTATGATTATGATATGGTTATGATATGATTATGATATGAGTATGATATGATATGATTATGATATGATTATGATATGATTATGATATGGTTATGATATGGTTATGATATGGTTATGATATGATTATGATATGATTATGATATGATTATGATATGGTTATGATATGGTTATGATATGATTATGATATGATTATGATATGATTATGATATGATTATGATATGGTTATGATATGGTTATGATATGGTTATGATATGGTTATGATATGGTTATGATATGATTATGATATGATATGATTATGATATGGTTATGATATGTTTCTGATATAATTATGATATGATTATGATATGGTTATGATATGGTTATGATATGATTATGATATGGTTATGATATGGTTATGATATGGTTATGATATGATTATGATATGGTTATGGTATGATTATGATATGGTTATGATATGATTATGATATGAGTATGATATGATATGATTATGATATGGTTATGATATGATTATGATACGATATGATTATGATATGATTATGATATGATATGATTATGATATGATATGGTTATGATATGAGTATGATATGATTATGATATGGTTATGATATGGTTATTTTATGATTATGATATGATTATGATATGGTTATGATATGATTATGATATGATTATGATATGATTATGACATGATTATGATATGGTTATGATATGACTATTATATGATTATGATATGATTATGATACGATATGATTATGATATGATTATGATATGATTATGATATGGTTATGATATGGTTATGATATGGTTATGATATGGTTATTTTATGATTATGATATGATTATGATATGGTTATGATATGATTATGATATGATTATGATATGATTATGATATGATTATGATACAATATGATTATGATATGGTTATGATATGGTTATTTTATGTTTCTGATATAATTATGATATGATTATGATATGATTATGATATGATTATGATATGATATGATTATGATATGATATGATTATGATATGATATGATTATGATATGATTATGGTATGATTATGGTATGATATGATTATGATATGGTTATGATATGATTATGATATGATTATGACATGATTATGATATGGTTATGATATGATTATGATATGGTTATGATATGGTTATGATATGGTTATGATATGATTATGATATGGTTATGATATGGTTATGATATGGTTATGATATGGTTATGATATGATTATGATATGATTATGACATGATTATGATATGGTTATGATATGGTTATGATATGATTATGATATTATATGATATCATGATATGGTATTTTATTGCATGATTTTATGGTTATGATATAATTATGTAAATGTATGTACATGATTTCATGATAAAATTAAATGGCATATATTATTATGATATTATTATATGATTATGATATGATTATGATATGGTTATGATATGATTATGATATGGTTATGATATAATTATAATATCGGTTATTTTATTGTGATTTTATGGTTATGATATAATTATGAAATGGTTATTTTATGATTATATGATTATGATACGGTTATGTTAGGGTTATTATATGGTTATTTTATGGTGATTTTATGGTGATTTTCTGGTTAGGATATGGTGATTTTATGGTTATGATATGGTTAAGATATGGTTATGGCATGGTTACGATATGCTTATGTTATGGTTATTATATGGTGATTTTATGGAAGAACTGGGACATTTTCAGATTGCAGAAATTGTGTACATATCCTTGTGACATGGGGCTGTGCATTATCATGGTGAAACATGAGGTGATGGAGGCGGATGAATGGCACGACAACAGGCCTCAGGATCTCGTCACGGTATATTTTGTTTATATGTTGTGAATGTATTATAATGTTTTAAAAAATGTATAACTGCCTTAATTTTGCTGGACCCCAGGAAGAGTAGCTGCTGTTTTATTAGCATCTAATGGGGATCCATAATAAATTCAAATACGATATCTCTGCATACTCAAATTGCCATCGATACAATGCAATCGTTTTCATTGTCTGTAGTTTATGCCTGACCATACCATAACCCCACTGCCACCATGGGGCACTTTGTTCACAATGTTGACATCAGCAAAGCGTTCACACGACACCATACATGTGGTCTGGGAGGCCTCTAAAACAACGTCCTAGGCAGTTTATGGTAGAGAAATTAACATTACATTATCCGGCAACAGCTATTGTGGACATTCCTGCAGTTATAGCGTACCAATTGCACTCTCCCTCAAAACTTGAGACATTTGTGGCACTGTAACCAAACTGCACATTTTAAAGTGACCTTTTATTGTCCCCAACACAAGGTGCACCCGTGTAATGATCATGCTGTTTAATCAGCTTCTTGATATGCCACACCTGTCAGAGATGTAAACACATTTGTGGACAACATTTGAGGGAAATAAGCTTTTGTGCGTATGGAGCATTTTCTCTGGGATCTTTTATTTCAGCTCCTGAAACATGGAACCAACACTTTACATGTTGCGTTTATATTTTTGTTCAGTGTACATAATAGTAATTAGTGGTAAATATACATCATAGTAAATAATGCCAGGGATGACTGTCCTCCCCACATCTCGTCTTAGGAAGTCTCCAATTGGCTCAGCCGAATACACTGCCAAGCACTTAGACCTGATCTGTTTCAGGGAACTGGCAACAGTGAGTAAGTGAGTTGTTAGAAAAAGAACACAGGCTGTCAATGATGGTGACAGAGTGGCTGAGACTGGAGTCAAATCAGAGATCTACTTCATGTTTTTCTGTATCCAGTCTTTGAAGTTGTTTATCCGGGTATGGACTGTGTAAAGCCCTGGGCCACAGTTCCATTTCTCATAACCAAAACTTTCTAATGCCAGAAGCTCCCAGACAACACTATCATCCCCCTGTCCCCCCGAAGGACCCGATGATGGCTTAGTGGCAGGAGATGGTATGATTGTAATGCCTGCACTGACAGTGGGACAAGGCTTGGTGGGATTGAGAGGGTGGCGCATTGCACACAGCATATTGTCAGTGATGGTGACAGGGGCCCCGCTCTGAGCAAACTGCCTCTCACACTGAACGACATCCCCCAGCTCGACCACTCCAGTCTGGGCTGTCTCGGCGTCTAGGCTGGGTTTGGAACTGGACCTTGAGTCAGATGCAAGGAGCCAGCCTGTGGCATAGCCCTGTGTGGCGGTCACCTCCCCACCTTGCATTTTGGGGAGACACACGGGCAGCACACGCTCACTGATCTTGGCCTTGTCCCGTAGCTTCAGAACGGCCAGGTCCGAGTCCAGTGTCACAGGATCAAAGCTGGGATGGACCAGGACAGAGGAAACCTGTTGGATCAGAGGAGACATGAGACAGATGGACCAAAATGAATGCCGTGCGGAGAGTTAGAGCAGTGGCAGCTTGCTTGGCTCAGTCTAAACACATAAGTGTCCCAGCATGCAACTTGGCCGGACCTAAGCACAGCTTACTGACTTGCCATGTGCATTGAGATTTGGTCGGTGAGGTTGGCAACAATAGTCTTACAATCTGTTCTCCGGAGGGAAGTGTTTGTGCATAACGCAAGGAAGTCTAAATGTTTAGGACAAACCCCCAACCTTAGTTTCCTACATCTCCCATTGACATGACAATATATGTCATACAGATGTAGGATCTTAATTTGATCACCCTGTTGCAGAAGAACAGTGCTGGAAATGTAAAACCTGTAGTGTATTTGAGGTTTAGAAAGGCTTCTGAAGTTTGTAATTTACACTTTGAAATGCCAGACTTGATTAGCCTTATGCAAAATGTATCAACCCCAACAAACATGTCCATGAATTATAATCCATATAATAATTCACATTTCCTGGTGGTGCAAGATTATTTTCCTGCTGTAGCAAACTGGCTCAAATTAAGATCCTACACCTGTAGGTGTTTCTCAGTTCAGGATTTAATGACTATATTGCCCAACATTTTAGCACCTTATGGGCAAACTGGCTCAATTTACCTAATGACTTTACAATCCAGAAATGTATTTCAGTAAAAGGAATGTAAATCATATGTATTTACTGATGATATGATATGAAATCAAGAAAATTAGACTGCACCTTTAAAATGGGCCTTTTAATGTTTTTTTCATAAATCACCTTGGCTTTAAAATGGGTAAATCACCTTGGCATGTTTTGGTAGGCATTAAAGGAGCAATCTACAGTTCTTTCATCCACTTATGAATTAATGATATATACCCATTGGTACCCATTCTTATATACATTATTTTAGTCGTATTGTCGTACCCCATCTGAACTCAACATATAAGCTTCTTTTGCTCCAATGTTTGTAAACAACGTAAATGTAAACAAACACTGTATAGCCTCAAAATACGGTTACAATATAATGTTCTATATCATTATGGATGGTCAGTCCTTGCAATCCATGGTCAGTCCCTGCAATCCATAGCTGTGTCTAAGACTTTGAGAGTGGTGACATTTCTCCAGCCACATTCCACAGCTTTTTACCAAAAACACTGGTGGTGTATCTGCTTTGTTATTGTTTCAACTGCAGATTGGACCTTGTAGACGTTGTCAAGACAGTATTATAACGGCTTCACAACTGTATTCACAGACTTCAAGAGAGACTTTTACCCCTGTGTAGATAGAGCATCCCCTTAGCTTAGCATCACTCACACCCACCTGCAGTTGTTTCAGTGTCCTCATCTGGCCCGGGCTGTGCATTCCCATCACCACTTTAATGTTGGCTGGATCTATCCACTGCGGCTTGCCCACTCCTGCCACCACCAGGCAGTGAGCTGCCACCAGCACACTGAGCTGGGTGACTAGTGCTCCACTGCACGCCAGCTGCCAAGGAGAGGAGGCCTCCTCTGGTGCCGTCTGTAGGCCAGAGCCAGCTCTGCGGATGATGTGGGAGCGGAGGTAGATGGCTGCATGCCAGGGCCATCCAATCTCAGTGAGGTTCTGAGGGCTGAAGCCAGCTGGGAGTTGACCACACACTGTTACAGAAAGAGAGAGGAGTAGGTGTCAGAGATGGGAGAGGAAATGGGTTGTTTCTGACTACATTTCTAACTACCATGTACACCTGTGGAGGCAGGTAACCTAGCGGTTAAGAGTGTTTGGTCAGTAACCGAAAGGTCGCTGGTTCAAATCCCCGAGCCAACTAGCTAAAAGATCTGTCAAATGTGCCCTTGAGCAAAGCTCTTAACCGGAGCATCTGCTAACTGATGTAACTGTAAATGTAAATGCATTAGGGACACTTGAACAGTGTTTCATTAATGTTGTACTGAATTGTATAAATGGATAAAATAAAGTGGGACCATATTTGTAAAACCAAATCTGTTCATTCCCTCAAGACATTGGCTGACGAAGTTTGAGTACATCTCCCTTTCTTTGCATCTGTTCTTTAAGTCAGCGCTGCCCTCACCTGGCGAGCAGGAGACATGATGCCCGCTCCACCTGCCAGTCTTCAGACAGGTGCGCCGGGGGCTACCGTAGTGTTGGTAGAGAGAGGAGGCACACTCATACTCTATGCTAGTGGACAGCTGGTGGAAACCACGGGGTAATTCCCTCAGGACAGGGTCTTGGGTGTTGGGGAGGTTCCCTGAGGAGGGTGGGTCCATGCCAGGAGGGTGACTGTCATAGACCGTATGGGTGGATGAGGTGTGAAGCCTGTGGACTGGACTATTCCTGTAGTAGGGAACAAAGAAGGTGTCTGTGTACAAGGAGAAAAGCTTAACAATGGGCATGTTTAAAAGAGATGTAGAATAAATGTTTACTGGGAAGTTATTGTCTGTAAAACACGTGTCAAACTCATTCCAAGGAGGGCAAAGTGCCTGTGGGTTTTCGCTCCACCCTTGTACTTGATTGATGAATTAAGGTCACTAATGAATAAGGATCTCCGCTCAGCAGGTTGTCTAGATCTTAATTGAAAGGAAAAACTAAAACCTGTAGACATTTGGCCCTCTGGACTGAGTTTGACACCACTGCTGTAAAATAAAACCTGAGCCACTCAAAAACTAGAAGCAGTGTATAAATACAATCAAGGTGCCGGCTTTGTACAGATTGACAGTCAGAATGAGACGTATAGTAGTGTTAGTAAGGCTCATGCCTGGATGTATGGGTCATACCTGGATGTACGGGTCATACCTGGGTGTACGGGGTCATACCTGGATGTACGGGTCATACCTGGGTGTACGGGTCATACCTGGATGTATAGGTCATACCTGGGTGTACGGGTCATACCTGGATGTATGGGTCATACCTGGATGTACGGGTCATACCTGGGTGTACGGATCATACCTGGATGTACGGGTCATACCTGGGTGTATGGGTCATACCTGAGTGTACAGGTCATACCTGGATGTATGGATCATACCTGGATGTACGGGTCATACCTGGATGTACGGGTCATACCTGGGTGTATGGGTCATACCTGGATGTACGGATCATACCTGGGTACGGGTCATACCTGGATGCGGGTCATACCTGGATGTACGGGTCATACCTGGATGTACGGGTCATACCTGGATGTGCGGGTCATACCTGGGTCATACCTGGGTGTACGGGTCATACCTGGATGTACGGGTCATACCTGGATGTGCGGGTCATACCTGGGTGTACGGGTCATACCTGTGTATGGGTCATACCTGGATGTACGGGTCATACCTGGGTGTACGGGGTCATACCTGGATGTACGGGTCATACCTGGATGTACGGGTCATACCTGGATGTGCGGGTCATACCTGGGTGTATGGGTCATACCTGGATGTACGGGTCATACCTGGGTGTACGGGGTCATACCTGGATGTACGGGTCATACCTGGGTGTACGGGTCATACCTGGATGTACGCGTCATACCTGGATGTACGGGTCATACCTGGATGTATGGGTCATACCTGGATGTACGGGTCATACCTGGTGTACGGGGTCATACCTGGGTGTACGGGTCATACCTGGATGTACGGCTCATACCTGGATGTACGGGTCATACCTGGATGTACGGGTCATACCTGGATGTATGGGTCATACCTGGATGTACGGGTCATACCTGGCTGTACGGGGTCATACCTGGATATATGGGTCATACCTGGATGTACAGGTCATGCCTGGCTGGTCATACCTGTATGGGTCATACCTGGGTGTATGGGTCATACCTGGATGTACGGGTCATACCTGGATGTACGGGTCATACCTGGATGTACGGGTCATACCTGGATGTACGGGTCATACCTGGATGTATGGGTCATACCTGGATGTACGGGTCATACCTGGATGTATGGGTCATACCTGGATGTACGGGTCATACCTGGATGTACGGGTCATACCTGGATGGGGCCTTTGGCTTCACAACTTTGTGTCTCACCAGCTCAGATACCTTAGGCTCTCGACAGGCTGTGGACACAGAGGAAGAGCACTTAACCACGTAATCAACAGTATTGTGCAGTAACCTAAACAGCAGCACTAAAGCACTATACAGTCTGATGTTAGTCAAGCAATACAGCCCAAGGGGGTGTGATATATCGCCAATATACCACGCTTAAGGGCTGTTCTTATGCACAACGCAACAAAGAGTGCCTGGACACAGCCCTTAGCTGTGATATATTGGCTATATATCACAAACCCCAGAGGTGCCTTATTGCTATTATAAACTGGTTACCAACATAATTAGAGCAGTAAAAATGTATGTTTTGTTATACCCGTGGTACACGGTCTGATATACCACGGCTTTCAGACAAAGGTGTTTTATCTAAATGGCTGTTTGCTGTCAGTATACCTCTCACACACAGTGGTTGCCGGCCACTCCACGAGCCATCTGGGAGACAGGTGCTCCGGGAGCCTCCACTCAGGATGTAGGAGGGGTTACAGAAGTAGTCCACTGTGTCAGGACCTCCTCCAGAGCCCCGGACCAGCTGGAGGTAACCATGGTGCAGCCTGGCTGGAGGAGGACACACCCCGAGCCCTCTGACTGGGTCTGCACCCCTCTGACTGGGTCGAATGGACTCTGAGAGACACGAAGAGATGGAGGAGAGTCATGTTTTGAGAAATGGGCTGGTTATTCAATGGTCTACCATGACTATGTTGTGTATGTTCATTCACTGTGTACTCTCTTCTTGTTTTCCTTGTGTACTCTCTTCTTGTTTTCCTTGAGTACTCTCTTCTTGTTTTCCTTGAGTACTCTCTTCTTGTTTTCCTTGTGTACTCTCTTCTTGTTTTCCATGTGTACTCTCTTCTTGTTTTCCATGTGTACTCTCTCCTTGTTTTCCTTGAGTACTCTCTTCTTGTTTTCCTTGAGTACTCTCTTCTTGTTTTCCTTGTGTACTCTCTTCTTGTTTTCCTTGTGTACTCTCTTCTTGTTTTCCTTGTGTACTCTCTCTTGTTTTCCTTGTGTACTCTCTCTTGTTTTCCTTGTTTTCCTTGTTTTCCTTGTGTACTCTCTCTTGTTTTCCTTGTGTACTCTCTCCTTGTTTTCCTTGTGTAGTCTCTTCTTGTTTTCCTTGTGTACTCTCTTCTTGTTTTCCTTGTGTACTCTCTTCTTGTTTTCTTGTGTATTGTGTACTCTCTTCTTGTTTTCTTGTTTTCTTCTTGTGTGTGTACTCTGTACTCTCTTCTTGTTTTCCTTGTGTACTCTCTCTTGTTTTCCTTGTGTGTCTCTTCTTGTTTTCCTTGTGTACTCTCTTCTTGTTTTCCTTGTGTACTCTCTTCTTGTTTTCCTTGTGTACTCTCTTCTTGTTTTCCTTGTGTACTCTCTTCTTGTTTTCCTTGTGTACTCTCTTCTTGTTTTCCTTGTGTACTCTCTTCTTGTTTTCCTTGTGTACTCTCTTCTTGTTTTCCTTGTGTACTCTCTTCTTGTTTTCCTTGTGTACTCTCTTCTTGTTTTCCTTGTGTACTCTCTTCTTGTTTTCCTTGTGTACTCTCTTCTTGTTTTCCTTGTGTACTCTCTCCTTGTTTTCCTTGTGTACTCTCTTCTTGTTTTCCTTGTGTACTCTCTTCTTGTTTTTCTTGTGTACTCTCTTCTTGTTTTCCTTGTGTACTCTCTTCTTGTTTTCTTGTGTACTCTCTTCTTGTTTTTCTTGTGTACTCTCTTCTTGTTTTCTTGTGTACTCTCTTCTTGTTTTTCTTGTGTACTCTCTTCTTGTTTTCTTGTGTACTCTCTTCTTGTTTTTCTTGTGTACTCTCTTCTCGTTTTCCTTGTGTACTCTCTTCTTGTTTTCCTTGTATACTCTCTTCTTGTTTTCCTTGTGTAGTTTATTTTATTGACACGTGAGGCATCATCTAATGTAATGCACCTGTTCCATCAGTACTCAGGTCTGCAACATTCCTGTCTGTGGAGGTGATCAATAACGTTGATCCATTCATTTACATGATCTTTAACTTTACCTTTATCTACCTTCCCACAGATTTGCCACTCCAGGTGGCGTTGGGCAGGCAGGTCCTCTGGGGGCTGCCAGTCAGTGTGTAGGGTGGGTGGCACAGGTACTGAACAGCCAGGAGCTCATCCTCCAGGCCGTACACAGAGAGGAGCTCCCCGTTCACGGGCCTCGCTGGCAACACACACACCTGACTCCTAGCAACTGGAAGGCAGAGAGAGTGTTGTCTGTGTAGAAATATTATATCAACCATCCCCAGTTTGGTCTGGACTCCTGAAATGACCCGTAGCCTTTTCCTGCAGTCAGTGACCAATAGTTTTGGCCTCATGGGTGGAATGTTATATTTTAAATAAAATATTTACAAAAAATGTAACTGATGAAAATCTGGTGTTTCTATGTCAAACAGTTTTGTTATATGTCAGTCTCCTGTGCATATAAAGTGTAATATTTAATGCAAACTCAATATTGAAGACATTTCAACTCCATATCTGACATTGTCTTCTTTTTCTAAGCCCATAACCATGTGTGTGAGGTGCATACTTCTGTTTCAATGTAGATTTGTTTAAGACTACCAAGAAACACTCTGTGTGAACCTGATATAACCGAACGCAGTAAAACGTTCTGTATGACCCTGATATAAACCACTGCAGTAAAAGGTTTTCTTCCCAGGAAGCAGTAGAGCTAGGTTTTATAATACCTGAATGATAATGAATAACTCACTTTGTTTGGGGAGGAAATGAGGTTATGGCTACCAGACGGATCACTAACCATTCTCACACAGTTGACCTGTGTAGCCTGGCAGACATGCACAGCGAAAAGACTGTACTGGGTTCAGCAAACAGGTTCCATGGTGCTGACAAGGGGAGGGGCTGCACGCTGCAAGGGAGCCGCAAATACAAAACAAACAGACAATTAGACAAATTATTCATGAATAATGAATAATAGGCTGAACAACAGACAGGCTGACTGACAGACCTGCCTGTCTGATAGATTGAAATAATTTAAATCATCTTGGCCAAAATGTAACCATATAAGGACATGCAACATCTATGCTAAAGTCTCGTTCATAAGGGCAATAAAACCTGCCTGTAGCTACCTGAGCTCTGCTGAAAAGCGGCGAAGAAGCCATCAAAGTTGTTGTAGCCATCTGAGACAAACAGGACGTGCAGCCTGCTTCCAGAGGTTCTGATTGGTGGAGGCAGCTCATTCCCACAAAACCGGCCAATGACGGGGGAGCTCAGGCTGTCACCATCTCGCAGCTCCACGTAGTCATAGTGACAGTTGTGGTCAGGCTCTAGACTAAGCATGGAGAACCTGGGCGGATCCAAACAAGGTCTTTGTTATCATCATGTTTGGCTGTTAAGTAGGATAAGATATTAATATATATAGTGTCCATACTAGGACATCATCTTACTACCCTTTAAAAAAAAAAAATCAGTACGGATCCATGAAAGCTGCGACTGGATTGTGACAGACTACTTCCTCATAGAATACCATTCAACTTCATGAAAGCCAATGAGAGAATCAATGAATTTGACAGTGTAGTACAGTATAATCAATTCAGGGACCCACCTGAGCTCCACGTTCTCCCCTTTCTCTACCTGCACCCTCCACTCACAGTGCGCATTGATGGGGTAACTCTCTAGCATGATGTGGCCCTGGGCTCTACGAATCACCCCTCCACATGCTAGGGACAAGAACACATACTCTGAGCTCCCATAATGCAACACAAAATAACTAGAGATTAGAACATAGATGTTTGTAGCAAGTCATTCAAGTCGATGTGTAATGAACAGCGTTGGGGAAGCTCCTCTGAAAATATAGTTTACCAGGCTACCAATTACATCACATCCGCAGAGGTTGAGCTACACTGAAGTTATAAACACAGCTTTCTTAACTGAAGTTATAAACACAGCTTTCTTAACTGAAGTTATAAACACAGCTTTCTTAAATGAAGTTATAAACACAGCTTTCTTAACTGAAGTTATAAACACAGCTTTCTTAACTGAAGTTATAAACACAGCTTTCTTAACTGAAGTTATAAACACAACAGATTAGACAGGTCAGATGAATTAGACAGGTCAGAGATTAGACAGGTCTGATGAATTAGACAGGTCTGATGAATTAGACAGGTCTGATGAATTAAACAGGTCTGATGGATTAGACAGGTCTGATGGATTAGACAGGTCTGATGGATTAGACAGGTCTGATGAATTAGACAGGTCTGATGGATTAGACAGGTCTGATGAATTAGACAGGTCTGATGGATTAGACAGGTCTGATGAATTAGACAGGTCTGATGAATTAACAGGTCTGATGGATTAGACAGGTCTGATGAATTAGACAGGTCTGTTGAATTGACATGAATTAGACAGGTCTGATGGATTAGACAGGTCTGATGAATTAGACAGGTCTGATGAATTAGACAGGTCTGATGAATTAGACAGGTCTGATGGATTAGACAGGTCTGATGAATTAGACAGGTCTGATGAATTAGACAGGTCTGATGAATTAGACAGGTCTGATGAATTAGACAGGTCTGATGGATTAGACAGGTCTGGTGAATTAGACAGGTCTGATGAATTAGACAGGTCTGATGGATTAGACAGGTCTGATGAATTAGACAGGTCTGATGAATTAGACAGGTCTGATGGATTAGACAGGTCAGATGAATTAGACAGGTCTGATGAATTAGACAGGTCTGATGGATTAGACAGGTCTGATGAATTAGACAGGTCTGATGAATTAGACAGGTCTGATGGATTAGACAGGTCTGATGAATTAGACAGGTCTGATGGATTAGACAGGTCTGATGGATTAGACAGGTCTGATGGATTAGACAGGTCTGTTGATTAGACATGGATTAGACAGGTCTGATGAATTAGACAGGTCTGATGGATTAGACAGGTCTGATGAATTAGACAGGTCTGATGAATTAGACAGGTCTGATGGATTAGACAGGTCTGATGGATTAGACAGGTCTGATGAATTAGACAGGTCTGATGGATTAGACAGGTCTGATGGATTAGACAGGTCTGATGGATTAGACAGGTCTGATGGATTAGACAGGTCTGATGATTAGACAGGTCTGATGGATTAGACAGGTCTGATGAATTAGACAGGTCTGATGGATTAGACAGGTCTGATGGATTAGACAGGTCTGATGGATTAGACAGGTCTGATGGATTAGACAGGTCTGATGGATTAGACAGGTCTGATGGAATTAGACAGGTCTGATGGATTAGACAGGTCTGATGAATTAGACAGGTCTGATGGATTAACAGGTCTGATGGATTAGACAGGTCTGATGGATTAGACAGGTCTGATGGATTAGACAGGTCTGATGAATTAGACAGGTCTGATGAATTAGACAGGTCTGATGGATTAGACAGGTCTGATGAATTAGACAGGTCTGATGAATTAGACAGGTCTGATGGATTAGACAGGTCTGATGGATTAGACAGGTCTGATGAATTAGACAGGTCTGATGGATTAGACAGGTCTGATGGATTAGACAGGTCTGATGGATTAGACAGGTCTGATGAATTAGACAGGTCTGATGAATTAGACAGGTCTGATGGATTAGACAGGTCTGATGAATTAGACAGGTCTGATGAATTAGACAGGTCTGATGAATTAGACAGGTCTGATGAATTAGACAGGTCTGATGAATTAGACAGGTCTGATGAATTAGACAGGTCTGATGAATTAGACAGGTCTGATGGATTAGACAGGTCTGATGAATTAGACAGGTCTGATGAATTAGACAGGTCTGATGAATTAGACAGGTCTGATGGATTAGACAGGTCTGATGGATTAGACAGGTCTGATGGATTAGACAGGTCTGATGAATTAGACAGGTCTGATGAATTAGACAGGTCTGATGGATTAGACAGGTCTGATGGATTAGACAGGTACGATGAATTAGACAGGTCTGATGGATTAGACAGGTCTGATGGATTAGACAGGTCTGATGGATTAGACAGGTCGATGAATTAGACAGGTCTGATGGATTAGACAGGTCTGATGGATTAGACAGGTCTGATGGATTAGACAGGTCTGATGAATTAGACAGGTCTGATGAATTAGACAGGTCTGATGGATTAGACAGGTCTGATGAATTAGACAGGTCTGATGGATTAGACAGGTCTGATGGATTAGACAGGTCTGATGGATTAGACAGGTCTGATGAATTAGACAGGTCTGATGGATTAGACAGGTCTGATGAATTAGACAGGTCTGATGAATTAGACAGGTCTGATGGATTAGACAGGTCTGATGGATTAGACAGGTCTGATGAATTAGACAGGTCTGATGGATTAGACAGGTCTGATGAATTAGACAGGTCTGATGAATTAGACAGGTCTGATGGATTAGACAGGTCTGAATTAATAATAATAAATAATATATGACAGGTCTGATGAATTAGACAGGTCTGATGAATTAGACAGGTCTGATGAATTAGACAGGTCTGATGGATTAGACAGGTCTGATGAATTAGACAGGTCTGATGAATTAGACAGGTCTGATGGATTAAACAGGTCTGATGGATTAGACAGGTCTGATGGATTAGACAGGTCTGATGGATTAGACAGGTCTGATGGATTAGACAGGTCTGATGAATTAGACAGGTCTGATGAATTAGACAGGTCTGATGAATTAGACAGGTCTGATGAATTAGACAGGTCTGATGGAATTAGACAGGTCTGATGGATTAGACAGGTCTGATGGATTAGACAGGTCTGATGGATTGACAGGTCTGATGAATTAGACAGGTCTGATGGATTAGACAGGTCTGATGGATTAGACAGGTCTGATGAATTAGACAGGTCTGATGGATTAGACAGGTCTGATGGATTAGACAGGTCTGATGAATTAGACAGGTCTGATGGATTAGACAGGTCTGATTAATTAGACAGGTCTCTAATAATAAATAATATATGCATTTAGCTGACGCTTTTATCCAGCGATTAGATAGGTCTGATGAATTAGACAGGTCTGATGAATTAGACAGGTCTGAGCATTAGACAGGTCTGATGATTAACAGGTCTGATAAATTAGACAGGTCTGATGGATTAGACAGGTCAGATGGATTAGACAGGTCTGATGAATTAGACAGGTCTGATGGATTAGAACTAATGATGAATTGACAGGTCTGATGGATTAGACAGGTCTGATGAATTAGAAGGTCTGAATTAAAGGTCTGATGGATTAGAAATGAATTAACAGGTCTAGAATAATTAGACAGGTCTGATGGATTACAGGTCAGATGGATTAGACAGGTCTGTGAATTAGAAGGTCTGATGGATTAGACAGGTCTGATGGATTAGACAGGTCTGATGGATTAGACAGGTCTGGTGAATTAGACAGGTCTGGTGAATAGACAGGTCTGATGGATTAGACAGGTCTGATGAATTAGACAGGTCTGATGGATTATCCAGGTCTGGTTGATTAGACAGGTCTGATGGATTAGACAGGTCTGATGGATTAACAGGTCTGATGGATTAGAAGGTCTGAAGATTATAAGGTCTGATGAATTAGACAGGTCTTGAATTAGACAGGTTGATGGATTAGACAGGTCTGATGAATTAGACAGGTCTGATGGATTGGACAGGTCTGATGAATTAGACAGGTCTGATGAATTAGACAGGTCTGATATAAACAGGTCTGATGAATTAGACAGGTCTGATGACAGGTCTGATGGATTAGACAGGTCTGATGAATTAGACACATGAATTAGACAGGTCTGATGAATTGACAGGTCTGATGGATTAGACAGGTCTGATGGATTAGACAGGTCTGATGAATTAGACAGGTCTGATGAATTAGACAGGTCTGATGGATTAGACAGGTCTGATGAATTAGACAGGTCAGATGAATTAGACAGGTCTGATGAATTTGACAGGTCTGATGAATTAGACAGGTCTGATGGATTAGACAGGTCTGATGGATTAGACAGGTCTGATGAATTAGACAGGTCTGATGAATTAGACAGGTCTGATGAATTAGACAGGTCTGATGGATTAGACAGGTCTGATGGATTAGACAGGTCTGATGAATTTGACAGGTACGATGAATTAGACAGGTCTGATGCTGAAAAAGTAAGGAAATTATTGCCTACTTCACACATTTTCTTATAGCAAAAATGTAGTGTGCAGTTCCAGTAGTTAGATACACCACTATATGACTAAAAAGTAGTGTGTCGTTCCAGTAGTTAGATACACCACTATATGACTAAAAAGTAGTGTGTAGTTCCAGTAGTTAGATACACCACTATATGACTAAAAAGTAGTGTGTCGTTCCAGTAGTTAGATACACCACTAACGTTAAATGGCTAAAAAGTAATTAACTACTGAAATGTTACCAACATTTCAATGTAGTTCACTACTCCCCAACACTGGCAATGAAACAAGTGAAAAACTCCCAAGGACTGTAATTTAGAAAATGCTCTACCCCTGAAACAGCTGACTCACTCTTGCAGTCTCCACCTGCCCAGCCCTGACGACAGTCCGTACAGAATCTCCCTCGGATGAAGAAATCATCCTTGGCCTGCCACGTCCCATTGTGACAGGTTTTACAGTTCTCAAACAGACTGCAGCCTGAGGGAAGAGGAGAAACAGGGGAGCCAGGAGGTCAGGTCAGTGTTCTGCAAGCAGCTATATGACATGTCATTTCAACCAATGTTTAATCACGTTCAATGTTTTGGTTCATTTAAACGTTTATAAATCTGTAAGAAAAAGTGAATCCTTGTAATTACAACTTAACGTTAAAGCTTTATCAACATGTGAAGAATAAGAAGACAAATGTCAGTGTGCAAACAGTTGTATTGGGTAAGAAAGCTGGAAGGGAGTAACAGAGAAGCAGTAGAGGGCACAGATTAAATAGAAGGAGACAGATGTCTCACAGGATGTAGAAATCTGAAGCGTCCGTTTACAGCTTCTTCTCACCACCAAATTTGGTGATGGGAGGAAGTCCAGGGGCGGAACGTGGGAGAAAATTGAGTTAAATGAAACTCGGTGTCAATACAGTTCTCTTCCCAAATTACAATCTGTTATGAACAGAGTGAACTAAGTTTTGTATACTTGACCCTTTACCAAAGTTCCAAAAATGGTTTTGTTTACAAGGAATGCAACGGATAATTGAATTATTGTTCATGCCCACTTCCAATGAAGGTGTTCTAGCAGAAATATGCAAATATATTCTGACCCAGGATCTCCAGGTCGTGCTTGGTTCTGCCCACCTCCATGCCTGTTCTTCCCACCTCCATGCCTGTTCTGCCCACCTCCATGCCTGTTCTGCCCACCTCCATGCCTGTTCTTCCCACCTCCATGCCTGCCCACCTCCATGCCTGTTCTGCCCACCTCCATGCCTGTTCTGCCCACCTCCATGCCTGTTCTGCCCACCTCCATGCCTGTTCTGCCCACCTCCATGCCTGTTCTGCCCACCTCCATGCCTGTTCTGCCCACCTCCATGCCTGTTCTGCCCACCTCCATGCCTGTTCTGCCCACCTCCATGCCTGTTCTGCCCACCTCCATGCCTGTTCTGCCCACCTCCATGCCTGTTCTGCCCACCTCCATGCCTGTTCTGCCCACCTCCATGCCTGTTCTGCCCACCTCCATGCCTGTTCTGCCCACCTCCATGCCTGTTCTGCCCACCTCCATGCCTGTTCTGCCCACCTCCATGCCTGTTCTGCCCACCTCCATGCCTGTTCTGCCCACCTCCATGCCTGTTCTGCCCACCTCCATGCCTGTTCTGCCCACCTCCATGCCTGTTCTGCCCACCTCCATGCCTGTTCTGCCCACCTCCATGCCTGTTCTGCCCACCTCCATGCCTGTTCTGCCCACCTCCATGCCTGTTCTGCCCACCTCCATGCCTGTTCTGCCCACCTCCATGCCTGTTCTGCCCACCTCCATGCCTGTTCTGCCCACCTCCATGCCTGTTCTGTTCTGCCCACCTCCATGCCTGTTCTGCCCACCTCCATGCCTGTTCTGCCCACCTCCATGCCTGTTCTGCCCACCTCCATGCCTGTTCTGCCCACCTCCATGCCTGTTCTGCCCACCTCCATGCCTGTTCTGCCCACCTCCATGCCTGTTCTGCCCACCTCCATGCCTGTTCTGCCCACCTCCATGCCTGTTCTGCCCACCTCCATGCCTGTTCTGCCCACCTCCATGCCTGTTCTGCCCACCTCCATGCCTGTTCTGCCCACCTCCATGCCTGTTCTGCCCACCTCCATGCCTGTTCTGCCCACCTCCATGCCTGTTCTGCCCACCTCCATGCCTGTTCTGCCCACCTCCATGCCTGTTCTGCCCACCTCCATGCCTGTTCTGCCCACCTCCATGCCTGTTCTGCCCACCTCCATGCCTGTTCTGCCCACCTCCATGCCTGTTCTGCCCACCTCCATGCCTGTTCTGCCCACCTCCATGCCTGTTCTGCCCACCTCCATGCCTGTTCTACCCACCTCCATGCCTGTTCTGCCCACCTCCATGCCTGTTCTGCCCAACATGCTTCATTTGCTCCCACTGGAAATGACAACGATGAGATATTTTGGGGATTAGTTACCAGTATCTTTGGTAGAGGTCTGATAGGTTGTTTTACCAGGGTGGATGATGCAGGGGTCACACTGGTCCAGTTGGTTGCGGCAGCAGGGGACGGAGTAGCCCACCCGTGTCCCCTGGGAAGGACATCTACACTGGATCAGCTGGTACTCACAACAGTCCCTACACATGTGGTTCCACTCTGAGCTGGGACACATGTCATCCACCACACCTCTGGAATCTAAAATCAATCAATCAGTCAGTCAAATGTATTTCCTAAAGCCCATTTTAGCGTGGCAAGTAGCCTAACGGTTAGAGCATTGGGTCAGTAACCGAAAGGTTGCTAGATCGAATCCCCGAGCACGGCAAGTTGAAGAATGTGCCCTTGAGCAAGGCACTGAACCCTAATTGCTCCAGGGTCACCGTTGACAATGGCTGACCCTGGTCGTGACCCCATTCCCTGAGGGTGTCTCAGGGAGAGTTGGGATATGCAAAAAGAAACACATTTCCAATTCACACATGTATTAACACATACCTGCACAACACATGATACCCAGCCTAAACTCAAAACAACAAGCAATGTCGTATCAAGGGAGTTTCACATAAAGAGACTGGCATGTTGTGAATGAAGGTATCCTAGTGGTTAGAGTGTTGGACTTGTAACCGAAAGGATGCAAGATCGAATCCCCGAGCTGACAAGGTAAAAATCTGTTGTTCTGCCCCCGAACAAGGCAGTTACCCCACTGTTCCCCGGTAGGCTGTCATTGAAAATAAGAATTTGTTATTTACAGACTTGCCAAGTTAAATAAAAAAAAACATGTCACGAGGCATGGCATTCATTTGTCTATGATTACTGCTTCTGTAAAATAGCATGCTCTATAGTCTACTTGCCAAAATAATATTTAGCTACAGTTTGAATGCAACACAAAACAAGGACGCCTCGTCTGTACATACATTTGAAAGCAACACAAAACAAGGACGCCTTGTCTGTACATACATTTGAAAGCAACACAAAACAAGGACGCCTCGTCTGTACATACATTTGAAAGCAACACAAAACAAGGACGCCTCGTCTGTACATACATTTGAAAGCAACACAAAACAAGGACGCCTCGTCTGTACATACATTTGAAAGCAACACAAAACAAGGACGCCTCGTCTGTACATACATTTGAAAGCAACACAAAACAAGGACGCCTCTGTCTGTACATACATTTGAAAGCAACACAAAACAAGGACGCCTCGTCTGTACATACATTTGAATGCAACACAAAACAAGGACGCCTCGTCTGTACATACATTTGAAAGCAACACAAAACAAGGACGCCTGCAACACAAACAAGCGGACGCCTCGTTGCCTGTACATACATTTGAAAGCAACACAAAACAAGGACGCCTCGTCTGTACATACATTTGAAAGCAACACAAAACAAGGACGCCTCGTCTGTACATACATTTGAATGCAACACAAAACAAGGACGCCTCGTCTGTACATACATTTGAAAGCAACACAAAACAAGGACGCCTCGTCTGTACATACATTTGAAAGCAACACAAAACAAGGACGCCTCGTCTGTACATACATTTGAAAGCAACACAAAACAAGGACGCCTCGTCTGTACATACATTTGAAAGCAACACAAAACAAGGACGCCTCGTCTGTACATACATTTGAAAGCAACACAAAACAAGGACGCCTCGTCTGTACATACATTTGAAAGCAACACAAAACAAGGACGCCTCTGTCTGTACATACATTTGAAAGCAACACAAAACAAGGACGCCTCGTCTGTACATACATTTGAAAGCAACACAAAACAAGGACGCCTCGTCTGTACATACATTTGAATGCAACACAAAACAAGGACGCCTCGTCTGTACATACATTTGAAAGCAACACAAAACAAGGACCCCTCGTCTGTACATACATTTGAAAGCAACACAAAACAAGGACGCCTCGTCTGTACATACATTTGAATGCAACACAAAACAAGGACGCCTCGTCTGTACATACATTTGAAAGCAACACAAAACAAGGACGCCTCGTCTGTACATACATTTGAAAGCAACACAAAACAAGGACGCCTCGTCTGTACATACATTTGAATGCAACACAAAACAAGGACGCCTCGTCTGTACATACATTTGAAAGCAACACAAAACAAGGACGCCTCGTCTGTACATACATTTGAAAGCAACACAAAACAAGGACGCCTCGTCTGTACATACATTTGAAAGCAACACAAAACAAGGACGCCTCGTCTGTACATACATTTGAAAGCAACACAAAACAAGGACGCCTCGTCTGTACATACATTTGAAAGCAACACAAAACAAGGACGCCTCGTCTGTACATACATTTGAAAGCAACACAAAACAAGGACGCCTCGTCTGTACATACATTTGAAAGCAACACAAAACAAGGACGCCTCGTCTGTACATACATTTGAAAGCAACACAAAACAAGGACGCCTCGTCTGTACATACATTTGAAAGCAACACAAAACAACGTCTGTACATACATTTGAAAGCAACACAAAACAAGGACGCCTCGTCTGTACATACATTTGAAAGCAACACAAAACAAGGACGCCTCGTCTGTACATACATTTGAAAGCAACACAAAACAAGGACGCCTCGTCTGTACATACATTTGAATGCAACACAAAACAAGGACGCCTCGTCTGTACATACATTTGAAAGCAACACAAAACAAGGACGCCTCGTCTGTACATACATTTGAATGCAACACAAAACAAGGACGCCTCGTCTGTACATACATTTGAAAGCAACACAAAACAAGGACGCCTCGTCTGTACATACATTTGAAAGCAACACAAAACAAGGACGCCTCGTCTGTACATACATTTGAAAGCAACACAAAACAAGGACGCCTCGTCTGTACATACATTTGAAAGCAACACAAAACAAGGACGCCTCGTCTGTACATACATTTGAAAGCAACACAAAACAAGGACGCCTCGTCTGTACATACATTTGAAAGCAACACAAAACAAGGACGCCTCGTCTGTACATACATTTGAAAGCAACACAAAACAAGGACGCCTCGTCTGTACATACATTTGAAAGCAACACAAAACAAGGACGCCTCGTCTGTACATACATTTGAAAGCAACACAAAACAAGGACGCCTCGTCTGTACATACATTTGAATGCAACACAAAACAAGGACGCCTCGTCTGTACATACATTTGAATGCAACACAAAACAAGGACGCCTCGTCTGTACATACATTTGAAAGCAACACAAAACAAGGACGCCTCGTCTGTACATACATTTGAATGCAACACAAAACAAGGACGCCTCGTCTGTACATACATTTGAAAGCAACACAAAACAAGGACGCCTCGTCTGTACATACATTTGAATGTTTCCTCTCTGTACTGGAATGTTATTTGTTATTTGTATGAAGCTTCTGCTATGTCAGAGATCTGGTCATCATATTCGTTTGACTAGGGCTCTATAACGCTACGTTTAACCTGGCAGACCAATTCTAATATATATTTTTCACTAATTGGTCTTTTGACCAATCAGATCAGCTCTTTTGCCAATGATTAGGGCAAAATATCAGAATTGTGCTCCCTGTGTAAACGCAGCCATAGCTACATTAGTAGTTTGGGTCCTGGATGCTGAAACAGCCTTCTAGCAGTGTGTATATCAGACAATATGCCACGGGTATGATGCAAAACTCATTTACAGTCATATTTATGTTGGTAAACAGTTTATAATGGCAATATGGCACCTCAGGGGTTTGTGGTATATAGCCAATGTATCACTGCTAAGGGCTGTGTCCTAAGAACATACTTTAGGTGTGGTATATTGGCCAAGATATAACAACTCCTCGGGCTTTATTGCTTAAGTATAGCATGTGTACACTGGAGGAGGGTTTAGGGTAGCAATCCTCTGTGAGACTATAATTGGTTAGATACCTCTCATCAACTTCCAGGTGCCTTGTGGCAAGTTCTATGTGATTCTATGCTGTAATTCTACAGTTCTCTGGTGACTAACTCTGCTGAGTGGGTTAATCCTACTGGAACAGGGCTAATGTGCTTGAATCGTAAATTCATGGTTCACAGTTAACATCGTGCTCCCCCAGGGGTCATTACAATAGCAAGAAACCCCCAAACCCAATCTGACCTTGTCTCGTGATGGTTCCAAAGGCATGTCTTTAACCCTCTACAGACTAAACCCTGTCTAATCTGGGGTTCTACTATATATATGGAATTGTTTTTAAAAGGTCACACCAAGGGTCATTTATCTATTTGATTTGACATTTTAAGACCCCATGAAGTATAAAATGCAATATAAAAACAAATAGTTGATGAAAAAATGTATTTGGCCAAACTGCTCGTACAAACACATCGAATAACAGATTCACTACATGGAACACAGATGTCCCCCAAAAAAAAAAAAAATCTAAAGGAAGTTTGTTCTGAAGTGTCTGTCCTCTATCTGAGAGAAACAGTTGTTGTTGTTTTAGCATTAAGTCTCCATATATACTTCCATTCATTTTTCAACTGTTACCGGGGGACCTTCAGGCAGGTCTTGTGAGGCCTGTGGGGGTCCTAGAGCATAACAACCACATGTACGTGTTCATGAGAGTCTCACATCCTATTAGTGTGTAGCCCAAACTGTTGGGACGCTGCAGACAGAAGTCGGCAGATCGTCTGTACCGACTTCAGACGCGTTCTAATACTTTTGTGGGGGTTGTAGAGCAAAACGGAGAACACCACCATGTTCGTTAGAGTCTCATCTTTCCATCGAGGGGTCAGGCCAAACTCTTCGGATGCTACAGACAATTTTGTGAGAAGACCCATTTTTGGGATGTCTCATGGTCTGACAAATATCTAGCTCTAGCTCTGTCACCTTTCACCTTTCACCTTTCACCTTTCACCGCAGATTCGGAAGTGCAACATTGGCGGATGGAAATATATCTAGGCGAACAGATATCTCTAGTTTAAACTGACGTCTTTTTACAGGGATTATTTTGTTATGCTAATTCGATTTCTAGGGGGTTTAATAGAGTCCTACAGTCATACATATTCTCATTACAGTCTGGTCAAAATGAGTGTGGCAATACATAGAAAATGTCCTCAGCTTTCTAACAGAAGGAAACTTAGAATCCAGACTTGACTAGGTCAGTGGCTAGAGAAGTTAACTCAGACTTGACTAGGTCAGTGACTAGAGAAGTTAAAACCCAGACATGACTAGGTCAGTGACTAGAAGTTAACCCAGTGACAGTGACTAGAGAAGTTAAAACCAGACTTGACATGTGACTAGGTCAGACTTGACTAGGTGACTAGAGAAGTTAAAACCCAGACATGACTAGGTAGGTATGTGACTAGAGTTAACTCAGACATAACTAGGTATGTGACTATAGAAGTTAACTCAGACATGACTAGGTCAGTGACTAGAGAAGTTAAAACCCAGACATAACTAGGTATGTGACTATAGAAGTTAACTCAGACATGACTAGGTATGCCCATATGACTCAGAGAGGAAATAAATTACTCAGCAAGTACAAAAGAAAAACTCTTACAATGGAAGTTGTGTGAACAGTTCAGAATAGGGAGGCTAAAACAAGTTACAGCAGGCTTCGTAGAGTCATACATCTGAATGAAATGAGTTGTCATCAGTATATGATGGAATCATCGCTTCTCTCTCTTACCGTGGGGCCAGGCAGTTGCATGAAGGCAGAGTAGAATGACATGGAGAAGAAGAGGCAGGAGGTGTCTGGGTTGCAGATGAGGGGGCATTGTCGTCCTCCCAGTGGGCTGCACCCTCTGGCACACAAGGACCATAGAGCTAGGAACCAGAACACACATGATGTCACTGAGGAGTGACAGGAGTCCGGAATCTAAAGTGTTCCTGTTCAGAACGCTCCACATCAATCCCACTATCCTCTCGTTCTCTGGGCTCTAGATGCAAAGCATCTGTTGAGGAGAACACACACTCACCACACTAAAAGAGAGAGATTTAACCCTTTCATTTCACCAGGAGTCACACTGGCATTCTGCTCTCTCTCTCTCTCTCTCTCTCTCTCTCTCTCTCTCTCTCTCTCTCTCTCTCTCTCTCTCTCTCTCTCTCTCTCTCTCTCTCTCTCTCTCTCTCTCTCTCTCTCTCTCTCTCTCTCTCTCTCTCTCTCTCTCTCTCTCTCTCTCTCTCTCTCTCTCTCTCTCTCTCTCTCTCTCTCTCTCTCTCTCTCTCTCTCTCTCTCTCTCTCTCTCTCTCTCTCTCTCTCTCTCTCTCTCTCTGTGATGACAGACAAGCTCCATGCATCTGAACTCTCCAGCTTCTGTTTTTACAGACGTGCCATGTTGAGTTCTGGAAGTCCAAAGGAAAAGGGGAGTGGCTGCATATTGGCATGTCGAGAGTGTTGCAGGGAAAAACACTGTCACTTTTAATGGAGAGAACAGAGATGGCGAGTTGATGATACTCCAGGGAAAGATGTTTTCCGTCTGTGTTTGTATGGCGAGGGAATTCAGGGAAGCCTGAATCAGGACGTCATTGTACTGTAAAACCCCCTCAGGCTCTGGCCTGCGAGATCTGCGGGGAGGCCATGCCAACAAACTGTGATAAGCAGAAACAATGTCATTCCTGTTCCTGTTCATAGTTGTCTATAGGAGCGAACCTGGGCAAAGCTTCTATACAGGATGACAGTGTATTCTCTACAAAAGGGCCCCAGGCAATGGGGCGGACAGGCACTGCACAGCTCATTGCAAATCACTGTTTGTTTTTCATTACCTGGCTTGAATACAGTTTCCATGTAAAAAGAAAAACTATTTTCCCAGGCATTGCATCCAGATGGGACTCGGAGTTAAGATTTTAACTGACCGTAGGGACCAGACCCATTAGGTTTAATGGACATTTGCCTCCTAGTTCCAGTGAAGGTTGAAAAGAAACCAAAGAAAACCCCCCTATACTTTATGTACTATAAATTACAAACCCTAGCCAATAACCCTTCCACCCTTGTGTACATCTAAGGAATACAGACTTTTCAAATGCCTTATCCAAAAACACTCTTCGGGAATCGACTACAGCCAAGGTAAATGGAAAAATCACGTATATTTTATTTTGAGTGGACCATCCCTTTAAGCAATATGGTAATAGCTTAACATTCCCTTTCTGAAGACAAGAGACACCTGGTGGTTACGTATAGAAACAGCATCTAATTAGGAAGAATTAAATCATATTTTACCCTTTTACAAATGAAGTCAAAGCACAAATTGATTTAGAATACATCCATTTAAAGAAAGATAAAATGAGTAGTCATGAGGGGTAGGAGAAGAAAGGTAAATATATGACAGAGTGACTTGGGGTCCAGCACAGACTGCTGAAACAGACTCATGAGATTAGTTTTGACTCATTTGTCATGCAAACACAGTGACTCTTTAGCGTTGAAGCAATGATGGAACCAGAGACATATCTGAAGATAGTTTATTATAGTAAATATATATAATAAACTCTATACGTGTCTCTGTGAAGATCCATTGATATGATTCAACAATTAATTGCTATACTCGGCACAATCCCTTGTGCTATTTGACAGATCAATAAACAAATAATTTCACATCAGAACTTATTGATAGAACTTGTGGATCAATTTAACTGCGTAGTTAGTAAAACACAGATGAATTAATATGGTTTATATTTGACCCTTTCCTTCATTTATACTGCAGGCACAATAGCAGATTACCTCCATATGGGACTGGGAACAACAGCACTGTTACAGGCTTTTCACACCACTGACCCGAACTGGGCCGAGACCAACCAAGCTGTACTGAGCTGGCCTGGTCATGAACACACCAGATTTGATGGCACCATGCTGAAAAGGACAATGTGCTCAGAGCCAGCAGTTTGGTTCGGTACGATAGTGTTAAAAAGGTCTTTGTTACTGGTTCACACTGCTTCATGGTGAACAGAAAACTCTGTGCTGAGTCAGCACAGATACTCACACCCTGCCACAGATACTCACACCCTGCCACAGATACTCACACCCTGCCACAGATACTCACACCCTGCCACAGATACTCACACCAACAAGTCTGTTTTCAACAAGTAGTGGTGATGGAACATGTAATAAAGTGCTTTATGCAGACTTAAAGTGACAGTTCACCGCCAAAATATAACTTTGTGAGATGTTATTTTGACAAACAAGGAAGTGAGTCAAATACTCTAAGTGCAAACTGAGGCACGCGACAGGGGTGTCACATATTACCCATTAGGATTCCCTTCATATGCTTTGTCAAAGATACACAGCTGCAGGGTGAGGCTTCCCCTAGCCCCAAACCACACCAGTACAGAATATAACCACACACACACACACACACACACACACACACACACACACACACACACACACACACACACACACACACACACACACACACACACACACACACACACACACACACACACACACACACACACACACACACACACACACCTTGGAGACTGAACTGATCACACACTTATCAATATAAAAATGGTTACTGACTGTCTAAAGAAAACACAGCTGGAAAACGTCAGCAGTACTGAGAGAAACAGCTTGATCAACAGACTTTTATAGCACTGAAGCCTTGGTGACAGGTTCATATGGTATTGTGGGCATCGTTCTACTGCAGATCTAACTACCAACTGAGGTTTGTTTCGCTGCCTGGGTTGTTTCTGCAGGTTTTGATGGCGGCCACTGACTGTCGATGGACCCGCGGATGAGGTGAAACGGGGAATGACGCAGGGCTGTGTGTGGAGGGCTCTCCCTCCAATCAGCGTTGAGTCCAGGTGCGTCAACAGTCTGGGGAAAAACAGATGTGTAGGTGAATACAAAACAGGTTTCCTGATGAAATTCACGGTCAACACTCCAATCTTATGCCTCCCATGTTCTAAACTGCATCACTTTTCAACAGAGTATCTGGTAAATCTCTGGTTTCTACCAACCTGCAATCACCTTAGCACTAGATCAAATGACCCCTTGGAATCGTAATATTAAGTTCTAATGGGCATTCTGTCGGGTCCGGTTTAAATCTGATGTGTGGGTTCTTGTAGATCACACAGAGTCTTGCTTTGTGACCACGACCTGTTAATGTTCTCATGTCAAGGCTTGGGACAACAGCTGGAGGTTCTGCCTGATCCAACACCTCCCCAAAGCCCAATGGTTTAGGAGACAGCCTACTGCGGGTAACATCCTTACCGTCTGCTAGTAGAGGACGTCGAAAAAATGTACATGATTTTGTATGGAGACTTTTTTTTTTTTGATTCATGGGAGGCACAATGCCACTGTTAGTTCCACTATTTTGTCAAGAGACCCCTGGGGGAAAAAAGTGGTGATTACCTGTTATTGTTGGGAGCTGTCAGAGCTCCCCACAAGGGCTGAGCTGCAGCAATGGACCTTGGCCTGGGTGCCCCACATATATTATTATATTATATTATTCTGTTGGGAGCTCCAGCAGGTTGGAGCCGTGGCCCCTCTTCCCCGGGGGTGAGGGTCCCGCTAGCGTCCGGTCTTACTGTCCGGAGTGAGAGGACGAGTCTGGAACCACAAGGGCCCCAGTTAGAGATCCTGCATTGAGATGCACCATGCAACACACTTTACCCACAAGGCTCTCTGCTGGGTTAGCTGGCTAGGATGCACCATGCAACACACTTTACCCACAAGGCTCTCTGCTGGGTTAGCTGGCTAGGATGCACCATGCAACACACTTTACCCACAAGGCTCTCTGCTGGGTTAGCTGGCTAGGATGCACCATGCAACACACTTTACCCACAAGGCTCTCTGCTGGGTTAGCTGGCTAGGATGCACCATGCAACACACTTTACCCACAAGGCTCTCTGCTGGGTTAGCTGGCTAGGATGCACCATGCAACACACTTTACCCACAAGGCTCTCTGCTGGGTTAGCTGGCTAGGATGCACCATGCAACACACTTTACCCACAAGGCTCTCTGCCGGGTTAGCTGGCTAGGATGCACCATGCAACACACTTACCCACAGGCTCTCTGCTGGGTTAGCTGGCTAGGATGCACAGCTTTCTGGTCTGGGTTAGCAGATATGAAATGACTGCATGCAACACAGTTTAGTGGTCTGGGTTAGCTGGGTTCAGATAGCTGGCTAGATGCACCATGCAGGTCAGTTACAGTTTAGTGGTCTGGGTTCTGGCTAGAAATGACTGCAGGTCAGTTACAGTTTACCCAGTGGTCTGGGTTCAGATAGAAATGCACCATGCAACACACTTTACCCACAAGGCTGGGTTCTGCTGGGTTAGCTGGTTCAGATGCACCATGCAAAATGACTGCAGGTTAGTTACAGTTTAGTGGTCTGGGTTCAGATATGAAATGACTGCAGGTCAGTCTGCTGTTTTGGCTGGGTTCAGATATGAAATGACACAGGTCAGTTACAGTTTCTGCTGGGTTCTGGATAGAAATGACTGCAGGTCAGTTACAGTTTAGTGGCCTGGGTTCAGATATGAAATGACTGCAGGTCAGTTACAGTTTAGTACTCTGGGTTCAGATATGAAATGACTGCAGGTCAGTTACAGTGGTTTAGTGGTCTGGGTTCAGATATGAAATGACTGCAGGTCAGTTACAGTTTAGTGGCCTGGGTTCAGATATGAAATGACTGCAGGTCAGTTACAGTTTAGTGGCCTGGGTTCAGATATGAAATGACTGCAGGTCAGTTACAGTTTAGTGGTCTGGGTTCAGATATGAAATGACTGCAGGTCAGTTACAGTTTAGTGGCCTGGGTTCAGATATGAAATGACTGCAGGTCAGTTACAGTTTAGTGGGCTGGGTTCAGATATGAAATGACTGCAGGTCAGTTACAGTTTAGTGGTCTGGGTTCAGATATGAAATGACTGCAGGTCAGTTACAGTTTAGTGGCCTGGGTTCAGATATGAAATGACTGCAGGTCAGTTACAGTTTAGTGGCCTGGGTTCAGATATGAAATGACTGCAGGTCAGTTACAGTTTAGTGGGCTGGGTTCAGATATGAAATGACTGCAGGTCAGTTACAGTTTAGTGGCCTGGGTTCAGATATGAAATGACTGCAGGTCAGTTACAGTTTAGTGGGCTGGGTTCAGATATGAAATGACTGCAGGTCAGTTACTTTTAGTGATCCTGGGTTCAGATATGAAATGTTACTGCAGGTCAGTTACAGTTTAGTGGTCTGGGTTCAGATATGAAATGACTGCAGGTCAGTTACAGTTTAGAATAGGTCTGGGTAATAAGATATGAAATGACTGCAGGTCAGTTACAGTTTAGTGGTCTGGGTAATCAGATATGAAATGACTGCCAGGTCAGTTACAGTTTAGAATGGGCTGGGTTAAGATATGAAATGACTGCAGGTCAGTTACTTTTAGTGGTCTGGGTTCAGATAAAAAATGACTGCAGGTCAGTTACAGTTTAGTGGTCTGGGTTCAGATATGAAATGACTGCAGGTCAGTTACAGTTTAGTGGGTCTGGGTTCAGACATATGAAATGACTGCATGAGGATCAGGCTTACAGTTTAGTACCTGGGTTCAGATATGAAATGACTACACAACCAGATACACAACCATAAACTAGCTCTGGGTTCAGATATGAAATGACTGCAGGTCAGTTCAGTTTAGTGGTCTGGGCCCGATATGAAATGACATCAGGTCAGTTACAGTTTCCCAACCTGGGTTGAATGAAATGACTGCAGGTCCTTACAGCTTTAGCTCTGGTGTTCAAGATATGAAATGACTGTCAGGTCAGTTACAGTTTAGGGCATGTGGGGATTGGAGTTTAGCCTGTTATGAAATGACTGCGCTCTGTGTTACCTAGTTTAGTCTCCGCTGGGTTCAGTCCTCCGAAATGACACAGGTCAGTTAGCAGTTTAGAACTGCTGGAAGAAGAAATGACTGCAGGAGAGCCACAGTTTAGTGCCTGGGTTCAGATATCCAGTCTGCAGGTCAGTTAGCAGCTTTAAACACCTGCAATACATCAGATATAGAAATGACTGCAGGTCAGTAAACCAGTCAGTGCTTGTCCAGAAGGGAAATGACTTTTGTCAAAGTTGACTCTTCCTAGCTGGGTAAGGAGAAATTGCAGGGTTAAGGTTAGTGAGCTAGGGTTAAGGTTAGGGGAATTAGGTTAAGGTTAGGGAATTAGGTTAGTTAGGTTAGTGGTCTGGGTTAAGGTGAAATGACTGCAGGGTTACAGTTTAGGGAATCTAGGTTAAGGTTAGGATGACTTGGGTTACAGGTTAGTGGGAATTGGGTTAAGGTTAGGAAATGAGGTTAAGGTTAGGACAGTTTATTGGGTTGGGTTAGGAGAAATGACTGCAGGTTAAGGTTACAGAATTAGTGGTTAAGGTTAGGGAATTAGGTTAGGTTACAGTTAGGTTAGGAAAAGGGTTAGCTAAAATGCAAAACATTTAAACTTTTGTCTGGGTCAATTTGACAAAAGCTGTATCCCATCTAGATATGACCCAGTCACAGAGGACTAAACCAATGCTCAAACACAAAAACGCACACACAGACAAACACACACACCTCTCCTCTACACATGTAACAAATAGAGATACAACATTATTAAAGTTAGAGTACTTAACTGAAACAATAACAAAGCGGTCACCAATCCTATTATTTGTTAAAAAATAATAGAAAAAGAGAGCTAGTTTGTATTGGACAAACTCAGGTAGGTCCCTCCCCGTTTGGTTCTGTTTGGTTCCTACTGAAGATACCCCAGTAATGAGCAGATAGAGATAGACTCTCAGATGAGGGTCTGGTTAGATGGTGTAAATGAACCCTCCTCTGGGAGTCTTTGGGTGTGCAGGTCTTTGCTGCAGCCCTGCTCTAACACACAGCTAATCATCATCATTATTATCATCAAGGTCACCATGAGAAGCTGTAGTAGAATCAGGTGTTAGATTGGACTAAGAGCAGAAAACACACTTCTCCAGGAGAAGGTCTTGTCTCTTTGTCTCTATGTGTGTCTACAAAAACATACTGTAGGTTGATCATAAGGAAAAGTACATGAAGAAGCATCCACACCAACTTTATCTTCAGTGTTTGTGATCGAGGTGGCCAGGGAGCCTTGGCCGGCTGGTCACTATGCCAGGCCTGGATACACCCAGATCAGGTGACTCACCTTTCCTCCCGCCTCAGTCTCCTGCCCCTCCACGCAGCAGGACCAAAGCAGTGAGTCTTAAAACCTGCCCGATCATTTTTGTTGTTGTCAAATTCCAGGAAAAATCAAACCGATTTATCATCACTGGCAGACCATGATGAGAGATACTCAAACACCACACACACACACACACACAGACAACACACACACACACACACACACCAGTCACACTGCTTGTCCAGAAGGGATACACACACACACAACACGTTCCTCACCTAGTTCATCGAGGAGGGCACTGGGTTAACGCTCATCATGATTGGCCGTTAGAGATACCTGTCTGGCAGCAGTCCATCTGTTGTCGGGTGACAGTGGGGAGGGGCTTCTTGGGCAGCTCCAGCCGGTGAATTAGGTTAAGATGGCCTGGAAGCGCTTGAAGGTCAGAGGGGGCATGTCGTTGTTCATCTCAATGATCCTAGAACAGAGAAACCACAGGTGTTCACGAACCAGGTCGTATTCATTAGTTACTGTACCAAATGGAACACAAAAATGGACAGACAAAACACCCCTCCTCTACACATGGAGGGACTACCTGAACTTTTCGTTGCAGAAGTTTTACTACAGTGTGCTACAATGAATATTAATGGGAGGTACTGCTTCATTGCTCTGAACTGCTGATGTAACTTTTTCAAAGCAAAGCCCTCGTCTGAATTAGATTTATTCCGATCCGTTTTTGCCTCTAATATTTTTTAACAAAAGGCCACATCCTGGATTCATAAGGAGGGGGACAGACCAGAGTCTGTTCCTGTAAGGAGGGGGACAGACCAGAGTCTGTTCCTGTAAGGAGGGGGACAGACAAGAGTCTGTTCCTGTAAGGAGGGGGACAGACCAGAGTCTGTTCCTGTAAGGAGGGGAACTGACAAGAGTCTGTTCTCTATGTGTGGGACAGAACATAGTCTGTTCCTGTAAGGAAAGGGGGACTGACAAGAGTCTGTTCCTGTAAGGAGGGGGACAGACCAGAGTCTGTTCCTGTAAGGAGGGGGACAGACCAGAGACTGTTCCTGTAAGGAGGTGGACAGACCAGAGTCTGTTCCTGTAAGAGGGTGACAGACCAGAGTCTGTTCCTTAAAGGGGGACTGACAAGAGTCTGTTCCTGTAAGGAGGGGGACAGACCAGAGTCTGTTCCTGTAGCAGGAGGGGACAGACCAGAGACTGTTCCTGTAAGGGGGGGACAGACCAGAGTCTGTTCCTGTAACACAGGGTGACAGACCAGAGTCTGTTCCTGTAAGGAGGGGGACTGACACAGAGTCTGTTCCTGTAAGGACACACAGACCAGAGTCTGTTCCTGTATTGAGGGGGACTGACAAGAGTCTGTTCCAGGAGGGGACAGACCAGTCCAGTCTGTTCCTGTAAGGGGGGGGACTGACCAGAGTCTGTTCCTGTAAGGAGGTCAGACAGACCAGAGTCTGTTCCTGTAATGAGGGGACAGACCAGAGGTGTTCCTGTAAGGAGGGGACAGACCAGAGTCTGTTCCTGTAAGGAGGGGGACTGACAAGAGTCTGTTCCTGTAAGGAGGGGGGACTGACAAGAGTCTGTTCCTAAGGAGGGGGACAGACCAGAGTCTGTTCCTGTAAGGAGGGGGACAGACCAGAGTATGTTTCTGTAAGGAGGGGGACTGACAAAAGTCTGTTCCTGTAAGGAGGGGGACTGACAAGAGTCTGTTCCTGTAAGGAGGGGGACAGACCAGAGTCTGTTCCTGTAAGGAGGGGGACTGACCAGAGTCTGTTCCTGTAAGGAGGGGGACTGACAAGAGTCTGTTCCTGTAAGGAGGGGGACAGACCAGAGTCTGTTCCTGTAAGGAGGGGGACAGACCAGAGTCTGTTCCTGTAAGGAGGGGGACTGACCAGAGTCTGTTCCTGTAAGGAGGGGGACTGACAAGAGTCTGTTCCTGTAAGGAGGGGGACAGACCAGAGTCTGTTCCTGTAAGGAGGGGGACAGACCAGAGTCTGTTCCTGTAAGGAGGGGGACTGACCAGAGTCTGTTCCTGTAAGGAGGGGGACAGACCAGAGTCTGTTCCTGTAAGGAGGGGGACTGACAAGAGTCTGTTCCTGTAAGGAGGGGGACTGACAAGAGTCTGTTCCTGTAAGGAGGGGGACAGACCAGAGTCTGTTCCTGTAAGGAGGGGGACAGACCAGAGACTGTTCCTGTAAGGAGGGGGACAGACCAGAGTATGTTTCTGTAAGGAGGGGGACAGACCAGAGTCTGTTCCTGTAAGGAGGGGGACAGACCAGAGTCTGTTTCTGTAAGGAGGGGGACTGACAAGAGTCTGTTCCTGTAAGGAGGGGGACAGACCAGAGTCTGTTCCTGTAAGGAGGGGGACAGACCAGAGTCTGTTCCTGTAAGGAGGGGGACAGACCAGAGTATGTTTCTGTAAGGAGGGGGACAGACCAGAGTCTGTTAGTGTAAGGAGGGGGACAGACCAGAGTCTGTTCCTGTAAGGAGGGGGACAGACCAGAGTCTGTTCCTGTAAGGAGGGGGACAGACCAGAGTCTGTTCCTGTAAGGAGGGGGACAGACCAGAGTCTGTTCCTGTAAGGAAGGGGACAGACCAGAGTCTGTTCCTGTAAGGAGGGGGACAGACCAGAGTCTGTTCCTGTAAGGAGGGGGACAGACCAGAGTCTGTTCCTGTAAGGAGGGGGACAGACCAGAGTCTGTTCCTGTAAGGAGGGGGACAGACCAGAGTCTGTTCCTGTAAGGAGGGGGACAGACCAGAGTCTGTTCCTGTAAGGAGGGGGACAGACCAGAGTCTGTTCCTGTAAGGAGGGGGACAGACCAGAGTCTGTTCCTGTAAGGAAGGGGACAGACCAGAGTCTGTTCCTGTAAGGAAGGGGACAGACCAGAGTCTGTTCCTGTAAGGAAGGGGACAGACCAGAGTCTATTCCTGTAAGGAGGGGGACAGACCAGAGTCTGTTTCTGTAAGGAAGGGGACAGACCAGAAACTGTTCCTGTAAGGAAGGGGACAGACCAGAGTCTGTTCCTGTAAGGAAGGGGACAGACCAGAGTCTGTTCCTGTAAGGAAGGGGACAGACCAGAGTCTGTTCCTGTAAGGAAGGGACAGACCAGAGTCTATTCCTGTAAGGAGGGGGACAGACCAGAGTCTGTTCCAGTCTTCCCCAAAATGTACACCTACTCATTCCAGGGTTCTTCTTTATTTTTTACTATTTTCTACATTGTAGAATAATAATGAATACATCAAACTATGTATTCATGTAGTACCCAAAGAAAGTGTTAAACAAATCAACATATATTTTAGATTCTTCAAAGTAGCCACCCTTTGCGTTGATGACAGCTTTGCACGCTCTTGGCATTCTCTCAACCAGCTTCACCTGGAATGCTTTTCCAACAGTCTTGAAGGAGTTCCCACATATGCCGAGCACTTGTTGACTGCTTTCCCTTCACTCTGCGGTCCGACTCATCCCAAACCATCTCAATTGGGTTGAGGTCGGGTGATTGTGGGGGTCAGGTCATCTGATGCAGCACTCCATCACTCTCCTTCTTGGTAAAATAGCCCTTACAAAGCCTGGAGTTGGGTTGGGTTATTGTCCTGTTGAAAAACAAATGATAGTCCCACTAAGCGCAAACCAGATGGGATGGCGTACCGCTGCAGAATGCTGTGGTAGCCACACTAGTGTGTCATGAATTCTAAATAAATCACCAACAGTGTCACCAGCAAAGCACCCCCACATCATCACACCTCCTCCTCCATGCTTCACGGTGAGAACCACACATGCAGAGATCATCTGTTCACCTACTCGGTGTCTCACAAAGACACGGCGAATGGAACCAAAAATCTCAAATTTGGACTCCTCAGACCAACGGACATATGTCCACCGGTCAAATGTCAATTTCTCGTGTTTCTTTGGCCCAAGCAAGTCTCTTCTTATTGGTGTCCTTTAGTAGTGGTTTCTTTGCAGAAATTCAACCATGAAGGCCTGATTCACACAGGCTCCAATGAACAGAGACTGTTGAGATGTGTCTGTTACTTGAACTCCATGAAGCATTTATTTGGACTGAAATCTGAGGTGCAGTTAACTATAATAAACGTATCCTCTGTAGCAGAGGTAACTCTGGGTCTTCCATTCCTGTGGCGTTCCTCGTGAGAGCCAGTTTCATCATAGCGCTTGATAGTTTTCGTGACTGCAATTGAAGAAACTTTCAAAGTTCTTGAAATTTTCCAGATTGACTGACTGACCTTCATGTCTTAAAGTAATGGACTGTAGTTTCTCTTTGCTTATTTGAGCTGTTCTTGCCATAATATGGAATTGGTCTTTTACCAAATAGGGACATCTTCTGTATACCACCACTACCTTGTCACAACACAACTGATAGGCTCACATGCATTAAAGGAGGAAAGAAATTCCACAAATGAACTTTTAACAAGGCACACCTGTGAATTGAAATGCATTCCAGGTGACCACCTGGTTGAGCTGGTTGACAGGATTCCAAGAGTTTGCAAAGCTGTCATCAAGGCAAAGGGTGGTTACTTGGAAGGGTTACTTGATTTGTTTAACACTTCTCTGGTTACTACATGATACCATGTGTTATTTCATAGCTTGGATGTCTACAAAATTATTCTACAATGTAGAAAATAGTAAAAAATAAAAATAAAGAATAGATAAACAGTCATTTTTATTTCCTGGCATCTGGCATCTCAGCCCCTGGAAACATCTTCATTCCTTCACAGAGCCACAATGGCAGCCAAGGGTTATAATGAAACACAGAGGGAACCTTTTGTAAACAGACAGTCCTGTTCTGAGGACAGGAAGTTTGGGGAGGGAATCAAGCGTGCACACAGACACACACACAGGAGAGGGAAACGTTTTGAACCAATTTGTTGTTTACCTCAGTACAACAGATGCAGCATGTGCTGTGCCAGCGTGTAATCACAGTTAATACCCAAGTCTGCATCACTGAAGGTCACAGTTTAATTAGCCCAGCGGCACGGCTGCAGTAGCAGACTAGCATTTACAAGTCAACATAATTCAGGACATTCAGATTACTAATGTGCCTGGGACATCTAAAAAGCTTACCAAGGAAATGTAATCCTGGTAAACTATTGTAGGTGTTTTGGGGGACTTGGATGGCTTGTAGGCTTTCTGCAAGGTACGTGATGAATGACTGATGTTCTGGGACGCGAACAGGAAAAAAAAAAACACTTTTGAAAAACGACAGTTTGAGCAGTGTGTATTTATGAGAGCCTTTGCATGGTCAATCAGACGTCTTCAATGGCTGTGCAGCATTTACTGTGATATGGCCTCTGCAGAAGTCAGGGCATTCATACTTCTTGGGCATTGCTGAGCAGCGCAGAGCTGTCGTAAAGGATGTTGTCAAGGAAGTGAGTTTGTGTTAAAACAGGACCTGCCACCCTCGCCTACCGTCAACCAATCATGTCAATGCGGAGCTTTACAGGAGCTCTCTACATTGTTACAACATTTGGGAGGTGTACGGCATGTAGTATGGAACTAGATTGGGCCTTTTCATGCCTCCGTAGGCTCCACCATTGTGTCAAACGATCCATAGTACGGCGCCTCTGACCACATTTTCAGATCGAGCATAAATTGGCTCTTAAGAACTCCAAACCTTGTCCTTTATAACGGTTATAGACTGTGTTTAATATAATGGAGGAGGGAGGGTCAACCTTTACTGCCTCAGCCCTTATACAACAGTATCAGTAATGCAGACTGGCTCAACTCCTCCCTTCTCCATTATATTAAACACAGTCTATAAATGAGAAGCTTTGGAGTTCTTAAGAGCCAATTTATGCTCGATCTAAAGAGAGAGAGCGAAAGACTCAAATGCAGAGAAAGAGAAAGAGCAAAGGAAGTCATCAGATATACAGAGCAGAGAATAGCTCAGACTAAACCAATCTTTTTCAGAAGTCCTACTGCAGTAAGAAAAACAGACTGAAAGATATTGTGCTGTAGACAGATAGAGCAGGAACACTGGGCACCACTCTAACAGAGACGCCTTGGCTGGCGCTAGGCAGGCACATGCTGTCCACCATGGCTGACTGCTGCAAATATATTTAGATTGGTTTAAAACAAAAATGGTTACTACATGATTCCATATGTGTTATTTCATAGTTTTGATTTCTTCACTATTATTATACAATGTAGAAAATAGTATTTTTTTTATATAAAGAAAAACCCTGGAATGAGTAGGTGTGTCCAAACTTTTGACTAGTACTGTAGGTAGCATTAGCTAGCACTCGTTACATTATAGCTAGTTACTTTAAAATGTATTATATTAAAACAAATCCTCTACATACAACACCCCATAATGAAAGTGAAAACAAATTACTAGACATTTTTGCAAATTTATAAAAATGTAAATACAGAAATACCTTATTGACATAAGTATTCAGACCCTTTGCAATGATACTTGAAATTGAGCCAGGTGCATTCTGTTTCCATTGATCATCCTTGGAGATGTTTCTACAACTTGATTGGAGTTCACCTGTGGTAAATTCAATTGATTGGACATGATTTGGAAAGGCACATACCTGTCTATACAAGGTCATAGAGTTGAAAGTGCATGTCAGAGCAAAAACCACACCATGAGGTCGAAGGAATTATCCGTAGAGCTCCAAGACAGGATTGTGTCGAGGCACAGATGGAAAATGGAAGAAGTTTGGAACCACGAAGACTCTTCCTAGAGCTGGCCGCCCGGCCCTACTGAGCAATTGGAGGAGAAGGGCCTTCGTCAGGGAGGTGACCAAGAACCCAATGGTCACTCTGACAGAGCTCTAGAGTTCCTCGGTGGAGATGGAAGAACCTTCCAGAAGGACAACCATCTATGCAGCACTCCACCAATCAAAGGCTCATGACAGCCCGCTTGGAGTTTGCCAAAGGGCACCTAAAGACTCTCAGACCATGAGAAACAAGATTCTCTGGTCTGATGAAACCAAGATTGAACTCTTTGGCCTGAATCATAACGTCTGGAGGAAACCGGGCACCATCTATACAGTGAAGCATGGTGGTGGTGGTAGCACCATGCTGTGGGGAGACGAGTCAGGATCGAGGCAAATATGAACGGAGAAAAGTACAGAGAGATCCTTAACGAAAACCTGCTCTAGACCGCTCAGAACCTCAGACTGGGCCGAAGGTTTACCTTCCAACAGGACAACTACCCTAAGCACACATCCAAGACAACCCAGGAGTGGCTTTGGGACAAGTCTCTGAATGTCCTTGAGTGGCCAAGCCAGAGCCCGGACTTGAAGCCTATCTATCATCTCGAGAGACCTGAAAATAGCTGTGCAGCGACGCTCCCCATCCAACCTGACAGAGATTGAGAGGATCTGCAGAGAAGAATGGGAGAAACTCCCAGAATACAGGTCTGCCATGCTTGTTGCATCATACCCAAGAAGACTTGAGGCTGTAATCGCTGCAAAAAGTGCTTCAACAAAGTACTGAGTAAAGGGTCTGAATACTTATGTAAATGTGATATTTCTGTTTCTAAAACCTGTTTTTGCTTTGTCATTATGGGGAATTGTCTGTAGATTGATGTGGGGAAAAAAATATGTAATCTATTTTAGAATAAGGCTGTAACACAACAAAATGTGGAAAAAGTCAAGGGGTCTGAATGCTTTCCCAATGCACTGTAACTATCGATTTCTTCCCCATCACCATTTCCTATAGTACTCTTCCTACTCGCACTTCCTCCTCTTCCTCGCTCTTCCTTCTCTCCACCAGACCCACTATCAGCCTGAATCTCCCCTCATCACCAGACACACTATCAGCCTGAATCTCCTCCCCTCATCACCAGACCCACTATCAGCCTGAATCTCCCCTCATCACCAGACCCACTATCAGCCTGAATCTCCCTCATCACCAGACACACTATCAGCCTGAATCTCCCCTCATCACCAGACACACTATCAGCCTGAATCTCCCCTCATCACCAGACCCACTATCAGCCTGAATCTCCCTCATCACCAGACCCACTATCAGCCTGAATCTCCTCTGTAATCACCAGACTAACCAGACACACTCACTATCAGCCTGAATCTGAGAGAAACATGCCCTCATCACCAGACCCACTATCAGCCTGAATCTCCCTCATCACCAGACCCACTATCAGCCTGAATCTCCCCTCATCACCAGACTCAGCCTGAGAACACTATTTAACCAGCCTGAATCTCCTCTCATCACCAGACCCACTATAACCAGCCTGAATCACCCCCTAGGCATCACTTTTATTTAACCAGACACACTATCAGCCTGAATCTCCTCTCATCACCAGACACACTATCAGCCTGAATCTAGCAGTGTAAACCCTCATCACCAGACACACTATCAGCCTGAATCTCAGTTCTCATCACCAGACACACTATCAGTCTGAATCTCCCTCATCACCAGAGTAAATAAATAAAAACAGTATGGGGACTAGGTCAGCCTGAATCACAACCACTGGAGACACTGGAGGCAACAGAGATGTCAATACAAAAGACTTGCCTGCAATTCAAATCAGATCAAATCAAATCACATCAAATGTATTTATAAAGCCCTTCGTACATCAGCTGATATCTCAAAGTGCTGTACAGAAACCCAGCCTAAAACCCCAAACAGCAAGCAATGCAGGTGTAGAAGCACGGTGGCTAGGAAAAACTCCCTAGAAAGGCCAAAACCTAGGAAGAAACCTAGAGAGGAACCAGGCTATGTGGGGTGGCCAGTCCTCTTCTGGCTGTGCCGGGTGGAGATTATAACAGAACATTCAGACCTTGTCAGCTTGTATTGCATCCATCTTTTCTCAGTAGAAGGAAACGCGATACCAGCAGATAGAGAGCCAGGAAATGATGCAGTGAGGAGCACAGCTGTGCAAAACTGTCAGTCACTCAATTAGGCCAACTGTTACTTCTATAAACTCCATCCCAAAGAAGTGAACAGAGTGAATCAGACATATTAAGGCCATTTCTATCCCTGTAGTTCTCTGTTTTTGGCTTGGATAAATGCTGAAGCGATATTAGTTAATTCTGTCCTGCATTTCAAAGTGCCAGACCAATAATTCGTATTGATCTGTGTTTATAAACATCAACAACAAAATGGCAGACCTCGTTGGAGGCAAACACCACTACAGACAAACAGTCAACTAATATCAGATGAGAGCAGCCCCTCAGACAGCACGGGTGGATTACGTTGCTCCTATACACTGATCTGAGGTCAGTCTAGCATTCCCCTCCAAATGGTTACAGTTTAGTTGTGGGGATGGTAATCTGATCCTAGACCTGTGTCTAATGGGGAACTTTAACCCAGAGCTCTGCCACTAAGCTGGTGGTGTGGTGCTAAGTGGTGTCATGAGGAGATAAAATTAACTCTGACCTGGCCAGTTTGTAGAGTGTGTGGGAATTTCTGACGCGGGTCTCCACGCCAAACTCTTGTGCCATCTTCAGGATGGTGGCGTCGCGCTCCGTCCCATAGGGCTCTGAGTCACACTCGAAGGTCAGCCGGGTGACATTCCACTCATGGAGGGGCAAAGCGGGGGTCATTTTGATGGTGGGGTAGAGCGTGGTCTTAGATCAGGTGTTTTCTGTAATGACCTTAGTGATCACTGTTTTACAGCCTGTGTTCGTAATGGCTGCTCAGTGAAACGACCTGTCCTGATTTGTCATAGACGCTTGCTAAAAAACTTTAATGAGCAAGCCTTCCTTCATGAACTGGCCTCTCTGTAAACTGGTATAGAATCAGCTGGATACCCTTTGTTGAAGACGCTTGGACCTTCCTTTTTGATATTTTCAGTGGTATTGATAACAGACACGCCCCCATGAAGAAAATGAGAGTTAAAAACAGGTTCAGCTCCTGGTTCGACTCTGATCTTGCAGAGTTACTCCACCTCAAGAATTGCATTTTGCAAAAGGCTCGGCACATGCATACTCAAGCTGACTGGCTCTCGTTCAGGCAAATTAGAAATAAGTGCATTCAAGCTATCCAGAAGGCCAAAGTTAGTTACTTTAAGGAGCAGTTATCTCTCTGTGGGTCTAACCCCAAGAAATTCTGGAAAACTGTTAAAGACCTGGAGAATAAACCCTCCTCATCACAGCTGTCCATGACCCTTAATGTTGATGATGTGGTTGTTACTGACAAGAAGCACATGGCTGAGCTCTTTAATCACCACTTCATTAAGTCAGGATTCCTATTTGACTCAGTCATGCCTCCTTGCCCGTCTAACATTTCCTCATCTCCCACCCCTTCTAATGCAACTATCCCCGATGCTCCTCCCTCTTTTTCCCCTGCCCCGCTACAAACTTTCCCCCTGCAGGCAGTCACTGAGTCCGAGGTGCTAAAGGAGCTACTTAAACTTGACCCCCAAAAAACATCTGGGTCAGATGGTTTAGACCCTTTCTTCTTTAGGGTTGCTGCCCCTATCATCATCAAGCCTGTCTCTCCTTTCTGGGGAGGTTCCCATTGCTTGGAAGGCAGCCACAGTTTGTCCTTTATTTAAGCGGGGAGATCAAGTTGATCCTAACTGTTATAGGCCTATTTCTATTTTGCCCTGTTCAACAAAAGTGTTGGAGAAACTTGTCAATAATCAACTGACTGGCTTTCTTGATGTCTATAGTGTTCTCTCAGGTATGCAATCTGGTTTCGACTCAGGTTATGGATGTGTCACTGCAAACTTAAAGGTCCTCAATGATGTCAACATTGCCCTTGATACTAAGCAATATTGTGCTGCTATTTTTATTGACTTGGCCAAAGCTTTTGATACGGTAGACCATTCATTCCATTCTTGTGGGCAGGCTAAGGAGTATTGGTGTCTTTGATGGGTCTTTGGCCTGGTTTTCTAACTACCTCTCTCAAAGAGTGCAGTGTATAAAGTCAGAAAATCTGCTGTCTCAGCCACTGCCTGTCATCAAGGGAGTACCCCAAGGCTCAAGCCTAGGCCCCACGCTCTTCTCAATTTACATCAACAACATAGCTCAGGCAGTAGGAAGCTCTCTCATCCATTTATATGCAGATGATACAGTCTTATTCTCAGCTGGCCTCTCCCCAGATGTTGTGCTAAATGCTCTACAACAAAGCTTTCTTAGTGTCGAACAAGCTTTCTCTTCGCTTAACCTTGTTCTGAACACCTCCAAAACAAAGGTCATGTGGTTTGGTAAGAAGAATGCCCCTCTTCCCACAGGTGTTATTACTACCTGTGAGGGTTTAGAGCAGGTAGTCACCTCATACAAGTACTTTCAGAGTATGGCTTGACGGTGCACTGTCCTTCTCTCAGCACATATCAATGCTGCACGCTAAAGTTAAATATATACCTTTTTTCCTCTATCGAATTCACTCCCATTTCACCCCAGCTGTCAAACTAACCCTGATTCAGATGACCATCCTACCCATGCTAGATTACGGAGACATCATTTATAGATTGGCAGGTATGGGTGCTCTCGAGCGTCTAGACGTTCTTTAACATTCGGCCATCAGGTTTGCTAGAACAGTATCTAAGACTAGTGGTGACTGTTTTAAGAGTCTGATGGCCTGGAGCTAGAAGCTGTTAAACAGTCTCTCGGTCCCAGCTTTGATGTACCCGCACACAACTGTAATGAAGTGTAGTGTAGTGTGTGTGTGTGTGTGTGTGTGTGTGTGTGTGTGTGTGTGTGTGTGTGTGTGTGTGTGTGTGTGTGTGTGTGTGTGTGTGTGTGTGTGTGTGTGTGTGTGTGTGTGTGTGTGTGTGTGTGTGTGTGTGTGTGTGTGTGTGTGCGCTCTGTACACGACCGAGGCAGTTACTGCTCTTGCATAATTCATGCCCTTTCAAAAACAGGTACCGGAATATTTTATGCAAATATGTGTCTGAATAAAATGCTGAAAAAACCCCCACCTAGACTAGGAGGAGCATCGCCAACATTTATCCATTAACTATTGAGTCAGAACCCCGATCCGGACTACTGCAACAGTGGTGTCTGTCTGGGTGTTACCAGGTAGCGGTTCACAGAAGACATGCACAAACACAACTGCCTTGTAGTTCAACTCATTTGGACTGACATGGTTGTGTATCATATGAACACTAATGGCGTTGCCTCGGTGCACAGTGAGGGCAAGAAAGTGTACATGACTTACGGCAGGCAGCCTGTGCCTTTTATTTAGAGTTTAATACCATTGCATCTGGGTATCATAAGCAATCTGACATATTGAAGTGGTGTGTGAACTGATTGCCAAAGCAGTTAGAGAGGCTATAGCTCAGCGAGCAAGTGCAGCGCTGCGAATGAGACAAAGGGCGATGTGGAGATCTGTGTATGTGTCTGTCTGAGTGCTTTTCAGCCTATCTACACATACCACATTTGTCATCCTAGCTGATTTGGTCATTCATTTGACATTTCCTCTCCTTGAAAAGTCATGGAAAGACATCTGTGTGCTGGCCTCGTACTACGAATAGCCTCGAATTTAGTGTCCGCAGGCTTGTGTCGAGGTCCTCCAAGGCTTCCAGTAGAAATTTGCATGAGAAGGATAAGGTGACAGATGTGAACTTAACAGAAGTGTAGTTCTTATCAGTATGAGAGTTTGTTTCCTCCTTACCAACGGATATGTTATGTTCTTCTGTACAGTTAGAATGTTAAGCAACATGTAGAGGAATGACCTAACATGACATGGGCTAACTCTGCTAACTCGTGTCTATTTTCAAAGGATAAAGCTAGGAACATTATCAACTTCATAGTTAAGAACACTATAATAATATAGAAGAGAAGGAAACATATTCTACATGAACCAGTATCACTCCCTAAAAACACAACCATATGGAACAACTCTTGGATAGCTTTTCAGAATTCACTGATAAATTGGTCCACATGGAAAACTAAAGGCATAGAAAACATAACCTGGTAACAGGAAATGCATGTATTTCCATGAGCGAATTCAAAAGTAATTTTGGACTGACCAATGCAGATAGTTTCAAATACATATCACAAAATGTTGATTCGATCCGAGCAAGCTTGGGGAAATCTTATTTGAGTCAGAAAAGGATGTTCATATTATAGGTAAGCCTTACAGAGAGCATATCCAACTGACTATCTCTTAGAAAAAATATAAACTATTGGAACCAAGATTTAAAAACAACTGATGTTGGCACAAGATGGAGGGACAGTTGAAGCACAACTAGTTAAACAAAATGTAACAAAACTGTAGGCTTCATCCAGTATAAACAAATGTATAGAATGTATTATACAAAAAACAAAATTGACACATTCTACAGCACAAGGGCAGTGTCATGCCTTAAAGCTAACAGTGATTCAATAACCCATGTGTTCTGGGAATGCTATAGTCCAAGAATTATGGGCGGAGCTACAAGAATGTCTGTCACAATTATTACAATGTAAAGTGATGTTTCATCCACCTGTCTGCGTATTTCAATGACATGTGGGAGTGTAGTGAGATAATCATCCAGCCGGTTGGGTCTCTTCTCATCTTGACATGTGGGAGTGTAGTGAGATAATCATCCAGCCAGTTGGGTCTCTTCTCATCTTGACATGTGGGAGTGTAGTGAGTTAATCATCCAGCCAGTTGGGTCTCTCCTCATCTTGACATGTGGGAGTGTAGTGAGATAATCATCCAGCCGGTTGGGTCACTTCTCATCTTGTCATGTGGGAGTGTAGTGAGATAATCATCCAGCCAGTTGGGTCTCTCTTCTCATCTTGACATGTGGGAGTGTAGTGAGATAATCATCCAGCCAGTTGGGTCTCTCTTGACTCATCTTGACATGTGGGAGTGTAGTGAGATAATCATCCAGCCGGTTGGGTCTCTTCTCATCTTGACATGTGGGAGTGTAGTGAGATAATCATCCAGCCAGTTGGGTCTCTTCTCATCTTGACATGTGGGAGTGTAGTGAGATAATCATCCAGCCAGTTGGGTCTCTCCTCATCTTGACATGTGGGAGTGTAGTGAGATAATCATCCAGCCAGTTGGGTCTCTTCTCATCTTGACATGTGGGAGTGTAGTGAGATAATCATCCAGCCAGTTGGGTCTCTCCTCATCTTGACATGTGGGAGTGTAGTGAGATAATCATCCAGCCAGTTGGGTCTCTTCTCATCTTGACATGTGGGAGTGTAGTGAGATAATCATCCAGCCAGTTGGGTCTCTTCTCATCTTGACATGTGGGAGTGTAGTGAGATAATCATCCAGCCAGTTGGGTCTCTTCTCATCTTGACATGTGGGAGTGTAGTGAGATAATCATCCAGCCAGTTGGGTCTCTTCTCATCTTGACATGTGGGAGTGTAGTGAGATAATCATCCAGCCAGTTGGGTCTCTCCTCATCTTGACATGTGGGAGTGTAGTGAGATAATCATCCAGCCAGTTGGGTCTCTTCTCATCTTGACATGTGGGAGTGTAGTGAGATAATCATCCAGCCAGTTGGGTCTCTTCTCATCTTGACATGTGGGAGTGTAGTGAGATAATCATCCAGCCAGTTGGGTCTCTTCTCATCTTGACATTGGGTCTCTAATCTCATCTTGGTCTCTTCTCATCTTGACATGTGGGAGTGTAGTGAGATAATCATCCAGCCAGTTGGGTCTCTTCTCATCTTGACATGTGGGAGTGTAGTGAGATAATCATCCAGCCAGTTGGGTCTCTTCTCATCTTGACATGTGGGAGTGTAGTGAGATAATCATCCAGCCAGTTGGGTCTCTTCTCATCTTGACATGTGGGAGTGTAGTGAGATAATCATCCAGCCAGTTGGGTCTCTTCTCATCTTGACATGTGGGAGTGTAGTGAGATAATCATCCAGCCAGTTGGGTCTCTTCTCATCTTGACATGTGGGAGTGTAGTGAGATAATCATCCAGCCAGTTGGGTCTCTTCTCATCTTGACATGTGGGAGTGTAGTGAGATAATCATCCAGCCAGTTGGAGATAATCTCTTCTCATCTTGACATGTGGGAGTGTAGTGAGATAATCATCCAGTTGGGTCTCTTCTCCAGTTGGGTCTCTTCTCATCTTGACATGTGGGAGTGTAGTGAGATAATCATCCAGCCAGTTGGGTCTCTTCTCATCTTGACATGTGGGAGTGTAGTGAGATAATCATCCAGCCAGTTGGGTCTCTTCTCATCTTGACATGTGGGAGTGTAGTGAGATAATCATCCAGCCAGTTGGGTCTCTTCTCATCTTGACATGTGGGAGTGTAGTGAGATAATCATCCAGCCAGTTGGGTCTCTCCTCATCTTGTCATGTGGGAGTGTAGTGAGATAATCATCCAGCCAGTTGGGTCTCTTCTCATCTTGATAAAAACATATAATAAAAGCTTGGAAATCAATTAATCCGCCACCATTAACAGAATGGAAAAAATGTCATGATTTATTATTAAATTAGAGTGGACGACCGAGAAAACCAAACCGGTACAATTGAATGCCATGTGGCAAACAATAACGCAGGCACTAGGGACGGGGCGTGAGCAGAGATGTAGTGGTTGGTTGGGTGCATCTGTACATTCTTGTTCCTATGTTTGTATTTGGTGTGAAAAATGTAAATGAAAAGTAGTACTGGTTCTCGTTTAACTTGCTTTAGTGATAACGGATGATCATACAGGCCTGATAGTTCACAGCCGTTCTAGTAATGACTTCATTCTTATGAACAAGTAGGGAATCTCACAATATAATTTAGTCTAATCAACTACAGTGGTCAAATCATTAACCATTACTGGCTTGGAGAGAATGGATATTTCCCAAGGGCACAACTTTCACCCCCCAGCACAGTTTTATAATTGGAATGTGAACCAATTAAGGCCAACAGAGTGCTTTAGGACCATGCTGATGCCTCTGAGAGGTCGGGTGGGCTGTTTGGAGACACTGGACTCCACAGAGCGGCTGACAGGCTGTGTGAAGGAAAAGCTTCTGGAAGGCTGGCTGGGACAGCACCGTAGAGATGAGCATAGCGCAGTGTACGCGTTGTGCTCTTTCACAGAGTTTTAAAATCAATAGAAACGGTCTACTTTAGTTGTGTGATATAGCTGACATGGTAACTGCTGTTTAACTAAAACAGAACATAACCTAAACTAGTGTTTATTCACAGTGCTGAGCTAGTATTGTAATTGACATGTAAGGTTAGCTAATATTTCATCCCATCTCGACTGAAGTGAATGAATAAACTACGCTAGTGAGTAACTACCACAGCCAGGTCAGCGCCAGCCTCTAGTTATCTGTCAGTTAGCGATATGAGGTGGCTATTATTACTAATATTTGACAGCAGTAGTTTGTATGGACATGTTTTGTAGCCTTTGTTTTGTCACCTTTCAGAAGTAAATTAACTTGGCAAGCTTTCACCAGGTTGATGTACTGCTAGAGAGCTGGCCAAAATTTGGCTTACATGATCTATTATTTTTTGACAATCAAACTAGATCTGAATCAAACGATGAAACCATCGGCCAATCGATTGAAGATTGATATTCTGACATTGATATTTTCAGTGCAATGTGAGTTGTATTAGTCAGGATGTCAAAGTAACGTTATTGATCTGTCAGTTTCCCTAGCTAATTCCCTACTTTTCCCACACGGGCACAGTAATAAAACAGCTTCTGACGTTACAGGCTTCACTGTCATGGTGCACAGTAGAGGTTTGGGCGAAATGAAGAATCCCGCTGGTTTTCTGTCCAACTCCCAGCCGCTACCCCTAGAACTGGTCCCAAACCAAACCGCAGTCCCATAATGTTATTTTAAGCGTATGTGACGCAGCTCACTTGCCAGTCATGGTCCCAGCAATTTTGCAACCTATATAGGTCATATCAAAATGCGCCAAAATAACTTAAGAAATAGGTTCAATTACCAGAGATTCTCACGTGGCCCTTACATTGTATTACTGGACTATTACAGCCAATATACTAGATGTAGATTGAAGAGAGCAGAGACGCAGACCACTTGCACTTTCTGTTGAGCTATTTTTATAGCCTACATTTTAACAGTGGGAAGACGGAGAAATATGGGTGATCAATATTTAGGGCTATTTCTAGGCAATGTAGTAAACTATAACCTAATCATAGGCCTATTTAGGAAGTACATTTCCTTGTAAAGATAACTGTCCCGTGCTTCTCCGTCCAGTCTACTCTATTTAATTGAGACCACATGTGCACCTGATCTGGCAGGTATGGCTACTGAACTGGAGGCAGCCAGAATGAGGACAGCGACACCTGCTACGTTTTGCAGAGTCCTATATGATACAGCCTACCCTTTAGCAGGACGATTTACAGGCATATAAATGGGTAATCCATATTTATTGAAAAGGAAAAGGCGCACTTGAACTCTTATGCCAAACTTGGAGAGGTAGGTTACTGAATTTGAAGCAGCGAATTCTGAGTGAATAATGCGAAGACTATGTGATTTTAATACAATAGGTAGGCTAACGCATACAAAGCAGAGAGGACCGTTTCAAAATAATCTGTGGGACAACAAAAATATTTTCATCCCAAAGTCGTCTGTCTGACAGCCCGCTCCCGCCTGCAGCATGAAAAATGCTGACAGTGCCGCAATGATCTCTGTCGCGACCGCAGACATCCCGCAGGAATTCAGCCTTCTAGTGCTCATCATGTTTTAGCAGGATCAGATGATGACAGGGGTCCCAGCAGGGTCAAAAAGCCAGGGAAGACCAGTCTATGGAGCTCAGTGAATTTTGCAGTATATTCAGTGAATAATTCAAAGTTCCATCTTGAATTGATGGGTAGACCTACAGTAGGTACAGGACAGCATGTTAAGCTTAAAGCTACAGTCTGGGATCTGGGAACAACAGTCATTTCAATTATTGCACCATTGATTCTATTTTTGGATAATATAATGTATAAATGTACACCAAGGTAATTCTTTGTCATGCCTCATTTTAGGAGGATCAGATGGTGACAGGGATCTCAGCAGAGTCAGGCAGCCAGGGAAGACCAGTCTGACGGAGGTGAAGTGACTTTTTGTAGATACAACACTTGATTATTTCTGTCCAGAAAACACTGGCAGATAATGCCAAGAGTGTGCAAAGCTCTCAAGACAAATGATGGCAAATGAGACCGGTGGAAATCTGTCCTTGGTCTGATTGAGTCCAAATTTTAGATTTTTGGTTCCAACCTCTGTGTCTTTGTGAGACACAGAGCAGGTGATCTATCTCTGCATGTGTGGTTCCTACCGTGAAGCATGGAGGAGGAAGTGTGATGGTGCTTTGCTGGTGACATCTTCTGATTTATTTAGAATTCATGGCACACTTAACCAGCATGGCTACCACAGCATTCTGCAGCAATACATCATCCCATCTGGGTTTTCAACAGGACAATGACTCAACACACTTCCAGGCTGTGTAAGGGCTATTTGACCAAGGAGGGTGATGGAGTGCTGCATCAGATAACCTGGCCTCAACCCAATTGAGATCGTTAGGCATGAGTTGGACCGCAGAGTGAAGGAAAAGCAGCCAACAAGTGCTCAGCATATGTGGGAACTCCTTCAAGTCTTTTGAAAAGTATTCCAGGTGAAACTGATTGAGACAATGTCAAGTGTGCAAAGCTGTCATCAAGGCAAAGGGTGGCTACTTTAAAGAACCTCAAATATAAAATATACTTGGATTTGTTTACTACATGATTCCATGTGTGTTATTTCATAGTTTCGATGTCTCCACTATCATTCTACAATGTAGAAAATAGTAAAAATAAAGAAAAACACTTGCATGAGTAGGTATGTCCAAACTTTTGACTGGTACTGTATATCTTTACAGAAAAATATATGGGGGATTGAAAATTATGCAGACAACTACATTGATGGAATATTATCGGCAGCGTTGGACTAGTAACAGAAAGGTTGCAAGATCGAATCCCGAGTTAAAAATCTGTCATTCTGCCCTGAAGAAGGCAGTTAACCCACTGTTCCTAGGCTGTAAATAAGAATGTGTTCTTAACTGACTTGCCTCGTTTAATAAAAGGTAAAATAGGGTTAACGTTGAAGAGAAAATTATGCAGTTCGCTGCAGGATCACTGGCAAGTGAAGTGGAAGTCAAGTGGGTCCTTCAAATCTTAGTGGGGGGCCAGATAACGTTGCAGGCAGCCATGTTTGACAAGGTGTGTGATTCAATCTCATGTTGTATTTGTCGCAACACACATACTTCCACACAAAACATTAGGTATCCTACGCCCACACTGTCCTGCTACCTAGCCGACAGAGATTAGGGGAGTCCGTGAGAATAACTTCTTCCCGCCCTCCCTCGAGATAGGGAGAGACCCTGGGAAGTTCTCAGTGCCCCAGCCAAGGTCGGCACTGAATCTTGCTCGGCACCAAATCTTGCTCAGACAGTCTGTCATCAAGATACTAGACATATTGTCACCAAAACATTAATTCTGACTAAGAACTACACTCCCGGATATATAATTCTACTGATTAAAACCACACACAGCATTACAGTAATCTAATGATTCTAATCAATTTCATACAATCATATGGTTTCAGAGTGTAATATTCTAATCATTGATTAAAACATATCCCACAACACAAGGCACTGTGTCAGCACCGTCCAATGCTTCTTGCCACGCTGGATGGTACTTGGACACTACTAGTGTGAGGGACTAATGCTGCTTAGGCAACTAACTACAGCCAGATGGCACCCTCTGACCATACCAGTGTGAGGGACTGACAGAGGTACTCATTCCTTTATACTGGTGCCATCTAGTGTTAGCTTTGTGTTTAGTAGCTTCTGGACCAAGTCTTCACGGACAGATTCTAATTGGTTTAACTGCGTCGGTCTGACACCATTAACTACCTCAGCTCTTCTCAGTTGACCAAACCCCTAGAAGAGGTGGTTTCTGCTCAGGCATAAGCAAGTGAAGTATTGTTCTGTGTAAAAAATACATGTAAAAAAAGTTAGATTTATGCTTGATCATGAATACAGATAAAATAACACATTTACAAGAGGCGAGTAACAAGTTATGATTAACAGAATGTCCATTTATTTTTCTGAAGTGCACATAAAAAGTCACATTCACTGAATAACTTCATTTTCTAAAATAAATCTGTATCTTTTCTTAAAAACGCAATCTGGAAAATAACCGTCTATATCGGCTAACCAGCTTTGAAATCCCATGTCCGGTATCTTCCAACGCACTACAAACCCAGAGCAACAAATATATAGAAGAAAAACAGACTTTGTATCAAGTGGACGCAGAAGCAAAACCTGAAATCTGAAAGACCCACATTTTAGGATCTCTCAAATCACCAGCCTTGAGTCTTTCTATGTAAATTCCTTTTCTCGTGTCCCATTTCCTTATTCTGATTGGTCTGAAATGATGACACTACAGAAGAGGACAAGCAGAGAGTATTTTAGGAAAGGAGGGTGTTTTAGAGTGCAGGGTCTCAACCCACCACTGAGACAGGAAGGAGTTATGACATCATAATGATGATGCTCCCGCAGGCCACTTGGCCGGTTACCCAACAGTCTTCCTTCATGATTGAAGTTTCATGACACAGACAATACATCAACACAGACATTATCTTTAACATTCCTTCTATAATCCGTTACTTTTCAAGACAAAACAGATTACATCCTTTGTTGTCAATTATTCAAATTGTAGTGCCCCTACTGAAGCCAGAAAGAATCAACCATCTCTTTGACGGTTTTCACTTTTATCACCTACAGTGTCACTGCTTCAAAGATATAACGTAAAGTGGTCCATAAAACCAGCACTGGCTTAATCACTTATTAACTAAGGTGAGAGCTTGTACCCGGCTGTTAGGATTGAGCCTTACAGTCAGTCTCCACCCTCCATATGCAAACTGTATACCCAACATAAGAGCCCCACTTGCCAGAAAACTGTCATATTGCAGTTTTGCGTCACATTACTGATGACACATACAGGCTAACAGGAAAGTCACTTGATTTAGATACTATCCTACGGACATATGAATAATGTTCTGAAAGAAGAGACAGGAATGATTTAGGTTATAATTCATGACCCTCCATACACTGAATAATTAACAGAATTGGACAAAATAACCTAAGGAAATTATAAAACAATAAGGTCCCACTGAGTAACAAAACAAACCCGTAGCCTTCCTACACCTCTGTTTGTGTTACTATAGTAACGTTCATTTATATTGACAGCACACAGCCCAACTGTTCCAACAGAACATCCCTGTAGAAACAACTCCGTGGTTAGGCCTTAGTGTTTACATTGTCTTCTGTCACCAGCGGGTCAACGTCCCCACCACCACCATGGCAGAAGGTCATCCTCATCCCGATATACCCCCGGGTCACCACCACCACCATGATGATGATGGAAGGTCATCCTAGTCCCACTATACCCCTGGGTCACCACCACCACCACAGTGGAAGGTCATCCTCATCCCACAAAACCCCCGGGTCACCACCACCGCGGTGGAAGGTCATCCTAGTCCCACTATACCCCGGCATCACTCTTCTCCCCTAGCAGTTTCTCTTTGGACTCCTCCTGGGGAATATGGACCTTCTTCATCTCCATGCCTTTGACCCAGGTGTAGGCAGAAGACCCACCAAGGACCATCAGGTTACTAGTCCACCACAGGAAACTTTTACTGGACTGGTTATAGACCACAGCGATGACCGTCTGAGCGCAGGCCTTGGCCGTCCCCCGACACGTTGTGCGTGAGCGGACTCGTGAACTTGATTTGGAGGCCCGTCACGTAGCCGATGGCGAAACCGAACACGCCGCCCAGCGTCATCATGCCCCAGAACGTAGGGTCACCCAGGCGGCTGAAATGGACGAGGTGGCCGACCTCACCGAAGACGAGGATGAGTGGGAGGAAGAGGATGCAGGCGTTGATGTTGTTGTAGAAGGAGAGCTTCCAGATGTTTCCGTCTACCGCCGGCATGACCCGCTTGGTGAAGATGGCATTGAGGGAGACGCAGGCGCTGGCCAGCACACCGAAAAACACACCCGCCCACGACAGGGAGCCCGCCACACCTTCCTGGTCCACACCCAACCAGAATCCACCTAATGGGAGGGACAGACAGAGTAAGAAGCATTAACATGGTCCTTCAGCAGCAATACCTTATGTTCAATATATGGCCAATACAGGTGTGGCCCATGCAGGAATGTATTAACCCGTGGTGCAATTATAGAGAAGCGTGAGGTTACTTATTATCGGTTACCTGGGAGGAAGGACGTTGTCTAACCAGCCTGGCTTGGGTATATGCCTTAGACACGAGAACTTTCTAGAAAGTCAAAGTACTCGCATTAGGCCAGATATAGGTTAGTTATTATTACCACCTACCTAGAATAATTCCACAACACAGGATGGCGTAGAAGGACGTGGTCTGCTTGAGGATCACGTAGGAGAGTAGAACGTTGAAGACTGTGCTGAGTGACCTGCCGACAGTGTAGAAGGCCACCCCTACATGCTTCAGGCACAAGTTGTTGAAGGTTATCATTCCAATGAACACGATGGACAGGGGTAGAACCTCCCGGCATACCTTTAGGTCGAACTTGACGGAGGGGAAGTCGATGACACCCGGACATAAGTGGGATAGCAAGTGCATGCCATAGCACAGTCCGACAGTCACAAGGCACTGGTAAAATGTCACAAATAGCGGCGCGTCCAAATCTTTACTGTCTAGCAAGTAGTTATTTAAGAACACCATGGTTATTGAAATGAACCAATAAAGTACGACCACACCACCTATTTTGATGGCTTTAAGAAGAAACGTCTCGCCTTTTCCTTCTTCCATGGAGTCCGATCCTGCTAGAGCCATTCTCAAGATGTTCGAGCGTTTCAACTGCACCCTGTTCATGATTGAAATCATGGAGGAAGGATAAAGGTTAAAGTAAGATAATTGCAACACTCTGCTACAAAGTGACAGTATACCTATTACCTTCGACCTAACGGATACAAACAATGAACGCCGTCCTCCGATCACATGACAACTTCCTGGACAATATGAGGTACATTTTTTTAAAGAGACAGTGCTACATTAATCCTGCAATGAGAAACAATTCAACTTGAAGCCCGAACGCAATATGCACAGAGCGTAGCCTAATATCGACTGAACAATACTATCAGAATGACCGGATATGTTTATGCTACATGACACTCCTAGGACACATGTAGCAGCCCATCAATATCAATCAGCCCACATTCCTAGATCACATTCAGACACCTTTTAAATAATGATGAGTTACTGATTTCTCTATATTTGTCTCTACAATATTACGATTCCCATCTCAATAATGCCTTACCTTAGTTGCCGTCAATATCTTTAAAATGTTCACCAGCTGGAGACGTGACTTTTGCCACTATAGGACGAGGAACGAGGAAGTAAACGAATCATACAATATTTCTCGTCTAGTTTACTCCTCCCACAGGTCCGGGTTGAAACACCCCTTTCTTGCTTTTCCTGATTTTCCACCAGTGTGACAGAGACACCTGTGTCTCTATACTACAGCCTAGTCCAGGTATGGGGAGCTCACTCACCCAATTCTCTGTCATTCATGCCTCGCCCTATGGTCATTCACTTCATCCACACATATAAGCCCAGTAGGCTATTGTTACGGGAATTCCAGGTTAACAGATACAGTCGATCTAATGCAACAATTCAGGAGACGCCTCCAGAACAGAATCAGAGAAAATGTCTATGCCTCTTCACAATAGCACCGAATGTTCTGTAAACACCAGCCCGAGAGGCTTGTAGGGAGCTTGAAGTCACAACATCACCTGCTACGGAATCACACAGTGTCACAGACTCACGGATACATTATCAGCGTGTCCTCGAATCCAGTCTGGTATCAACTTTAACAATAACATTCAACCCTGGGAGACGTGATAAGGGCAGTTGTACAGGTCAACGGTAGAACATCAGTAATTAGTTACAACAGATTATTATAGACTAACAAGTAAACAACTACTTCATTACTAAATATGGTATCAATCCATATCTACAGTAAATCAAATACAGGAAAATAATTTATCAAATGATTGCCCATTACAGCTATAAAACATATGTTGGTGCTTGCTTGATGAAAACGCTAAAACCACAATATTTCCAGATTTAAAAAGCCTAATGAAATATTACCCGTTAATATTGAATAATGGTATTAATAAAACTGTCTCATCCTAATTATAACACAATGGGGTGTGGCCACAACCCTCCGTCAGGAGATCCAAACCTCTAAGAGGTTGAATCAAATCAAATTGTATTGGTCACATTCACATGGTTAGTATATGTTAATGCGAGTGTAGCGAAATGCTTGTGCTGCTACTTCCGACAATATCTAACATGTAATCGAACAATTCCACAACAACTACCGAGGTGTTGGGTTAAGAAAGTCCTTACCCTACCCCCTGCCTTCGGGAGAACGAGCGTGTCCACTCGCATCTCTATACCAAGTCTCTCACGTATCTCCGATCAACTCGTGGGCGCCATCCTACTTCTGAGACCGGTGTGGAGAATTCAGGGGTAGTTCCAACAGAGTCTCAAACCAGGCGATGCAGTCGCTAGGTATTGCTTTATGTACAGTACAGTATCACATAAATTATTACATAACCATTATTTAGCATATTAAATATGTGATTATCGATATCTGGCGAAGAGGTCCATTATCAATTGAACTAGTGGAGACCATTTTTATATATCTGCGTGTGGTTTTAAGGAAGTCGCTAACTAAACTAACATATGGAGAGATGCAGGAGGAAGCTTTCAATCGGTCAGTAGCAGAGTAATATGAGAAGAATACCATTTCTGATATATATTTTTTGATGTTCTAAACTAAGTGTTTTGATAACTTTTAAATGTAGTAACAGGTCCATGAGGAATAAACAGCTCTTTACATAATACCATAGAAGCCGTGTTCTGCCAATAGAAAAATGTGTTCCTTTCATCTTTCATTGTCTTTCCCGTCTGATACAGATACTGTGTCTATGTGCATTGTGTCAGGTGGTAATGAGGCTACCTTGGTAAACATGTCAGAGGTCATACCTTCCTGTGTGGTGTCCTGTGTACAACAGGAAGTCTCTGGTCCTGGTGCAGAATACACAGTGTTTCCCCCTCCCCATATTGACTGATACCATTACATTTAATAATAAAAAATCAAATGAAAGATTTGACATCAGTATCAAGCCCATCTGTCAGTCTGGACAACATCACATCATCGTGCAAGTCTCCATGTCCTGGCTCCATACATGTTTCTGTGAACACATACACACATAGTCACTGTTCTAATACCAATGGCAGTCAGGATAGGTGATATCTGACACACAAACAGACTCTATGTTGAAGTATGAACAGGCCAGATGAAACCTACCCAATTGAGGACTCCCCGTCAAACGACAGAGGCAGACAAAGCATCTCCAGTCCTTCTGTAGAAATAGGCAGAGTTTATAACGTTGTGGATGTGTTGAGTGTCAGGTCTCCTATCTAATTCTGTTCTTCCCATCAACAACTAATCTGTCTAACTCTTCCCACATGTGAACACACCCACATCAAACTACATCCCGAGACCAACTCACATTTGAATTCAGTCATAGCCGCGAGCATTTCTTAATGAACCAAATCTAAAACAAGGCCAAATGGGGAAGTGCAGTCGCTCTTTATGTAGTGTCTGTGTGGCAGCGCTATGTGCTTCTACACAATGGGTAAACATCTGTCAGTTCAATACAGAAACTTCAGCCATAATGTGGCTTCATCCCTCATCCCTTATCCCTCTCCATCAGCCCCTCATCCCTCATCCCTCTCCATCAGCCCCTCATCCCTCATCCCGCTCCATCAGCCCCTCATCCCTCATCCCTCTCCATCAGCCCCTCATCCCTCTCCATCAGCCCCTCATCCCTCATCCCTCTCCCTCAGCCCCTCATCCCTCTCCATCAGCCCCTCATCCCTCTCCATCAGCCCCTCATCCCTCATCCCTCTCCATCAGCCCCTCATCCCTTATCCCTCTCCATCAGCCCCTCATCCCTCTCCATCAGCCCCTCATCCCTCATCCCTCTCCATCAGCCCCTCATCCCTCTCCATCAGCCCCTCATCCCTCATCCCTCTCCATCAGCCCCTCATCCCTCATCCCTCTCCATCAGCCCCTCAGACAGTATGCAATACTCCTTTATGACCAGTAGATGACGATATAGTCATGAGCTGGTTTACAAAGTTGTTGTAGGATGACTGAAGCGATGGTTACATTTTGAATACATAGCAGGGCAAGAAAATTATCCCTTTGACACACTTATCAAGAGAACATCCCTGGTTATCACTACTGCCTCTGGTCTGGCGGACTCACTAAACAGAGAACATCCCTGGTCATCACTACTGCCTCTGGTCTGGCGGACTCACTAAACAGAGAACATCCCTGGTCACCACTACTGCCTCTGGTCTGGCGGACTTACTAAACACAAATGCTTTGTTTGTAAACTATGTCTGAGTGTTGGAGTGTGCCCCTGGCTATCCGTTAAATAAAAACTAGAACATCTTGCCATCTGGTTCGCTTATTATAAGGAATTTGAAATTATTTATACTTTTACTTTTGATACTTAAGTATATTTTAGGAATTACATTTACTTTGGATACTTAAGTATATTTAAAATCAAATATTTTTAGACTTTTACTCAAGTAGTATTTTAGTGGGTGACTTTCACTTGAGTCATTTTCTATTAAGGTATCCTTACTTTAACTCAAGTATGATGATTGGGTAGTTTTTCCACC